>NC_059352.1:14960932-15080932 GCF_019703515.2 Myxocyprinus asiaticus
TGACGGTTAGTATTCGGGGAAGCACGACTTGATTGTCAGGTTCCTGAGAGGCGCGAGGAGGATAAACCCCCCCAGACCACGCCTCGTTCCCTCGTGGGACCTCTCTGTGGTCCTTTGGGGTCTATGGGGAGCTCCATTTGAGCCCCTAGAGTCAGTAGAGTTAAAGGCGCTCGCCAATTCCACTCGCCAAATCTCATTGGCCTTTTCTCAAAGATCAGAGATGTCTGGGGCTCCCAGGAGCAACCCCTAGTGTCACTTCATCGACACAACGTCTCGTTCCCTCCATCAGGGAATGGAGGTTATGACAGTAACCAAAACGTTTTACATATTATTTGTTTTTAAAGTCTCCTTTTTGTCACATGACAGCATGATGCACAGTGCAAATCAGATCAATACCTGCCTTTCATTCATATTCATTTGCTTTTGTAGTTTCTGATTCTGAAATGACTTTCACCTTTATTATGCACATTTAGAGGCACGCCTCTAAATTGCATATTCATTTAGGGGACATGCAAAAATTGCCAAGACATGTTATTTTGCGCATCTGAAAGATGCAATCTTTAAAAGACTACGTTAGTAGATCAGCTCTGACCTTTTTTTAGCGTGCTATCAAGTTTGCACATGTTTTTATACATGCAAACCTTTAGTAAATCGAGGCCCATGTGTAGTTCAGCAATAACATTTTTGTCAATTTTTTTTTTTTTTTTACCAAACTCATAAATGTAAGCGTAAGCACAGTTCTAGCTGGAAGATCTTGGGATTCATTCTATCAGGCATCCCATCCAATCACAATACAGCCTCTGCTTTATAAGCCCTCCCAGCTGTCTCTCATTGTTGGCACACTTGCGTTGTTTTCAAACCCCTCCACTCCATCACCACTAGTTTATGTCCCATCCTGGGCAGGGGTAAGCTCCGCTCCCCTGCCGGCATCACTTCCAGAAGGATCTGATGGTTTAAACAAGTATATGAGCAATGAACCATAGGAATGGGCTTACGCCAAATTATATAAATATCTCAACATTCGTATTAATCCCAATAATACAGAGTTTTTCTGATAGAACTGCTCTTCTTTTTATATTTAGTATTGTTTTATAACTTGTAATGTCTACAGATACTATGTACATTTCCATGTTTGGCATTATTTGTGTTAGGGACACAAACTTTTGGAGATATTCAGAATCAGAATCAGAATGAGCATTATTGCCAAGTATGCTTACACACACAAGGAATTTGTCATGGTGACAAAAGCTTCCAATGCAAATGCAACCATATATACATACATAAAAACATATATATTTAAACATATATACATATAGTGACATAAAAATTAAAAAATAATATATAACAGATGAAAAACGAGAAATATACAAGAGCAATAATGTTGTTCAAATATTTGATATACAGATATACAGTTATGTGTAGGTGATGTAATGTATTGAAGAAGAGGTAGGATATGTTAAAGAATATAAATAAAATATAGATATACGTAGGAACGCATGGACTGAATATTGCACATGGTTGTATTGACAAAAGGAAAGTATTTGGGGCAGATTTAACTGTTCATGAAGTGGATGGCCTGAGGGAAAAAACTGTTCCTGTGCCTTGCTGTTCTGGTGCTCAGTGCTCAGTGCTCTGTAGCGCTGGCCAGAGGGCAACAGTCTGAAAAGGAAGTGTGCTGGGTGAATGAGGTGCTCAGCGAGTAAAGCGAGTAAAGACGCTGACTACCACCCCTGGAGTCACGAGTTCGAATCCCAGGGCGTGCTGAGTGACTCCAGCCAGGTTTCCTAAGCAACAAATTTGGCACAGTTGCTAGGGAGGATAGAGTCACATGGGGTAACCTCCTCGTGGTCGCTATAATGTGGTTCACTCTCGGTGGGGCGCGTGGTGAGTTGTGCGTGGATGCTGCGGTGGATGGCGTATAGCCTCCACACACGGTAAGTCTCCGCAGTAATGCGCTCAACAAGCCACATGATAAGATGTGTGGGTCTGGATGTGTACAGTTCTAGCAGGGTGGGTGGGGGAGCACCAATAATCCTCTCAGCAGGCCGAACTATCCTTTGAAGTCTTCTGATGTCCGACTTGGTAGCTGAACCAAATCAGACAGTTATAGAAGTGCAAAGGACAGACTCAGTGACTGCTGAGTAAAACTGTATCAGCAGCGCCTGTGGCAGGTTGAACTTCCTCAGCTAGCAGTACAACCTCTGCTGGGCCTTTTTCAAAATTGAGTCTATATGGGTCTCCCACTTCAGGTCCTGTGAGATGGCAGTGCCTAGGAACCTGAATGGCTCCACTGCTGCCACAGTGCTGTTCAGAATGGTGAGCAGGGGTAATGTTGGGGTGTTCCTCCTAAAGTCCACTGTCATCTCCACTGTTTTAAGCGTCTTCAGCTCTAGGTTGTCTTGACTGCACCAGAGAACCAGCTGTTCAACTTCCCTTCTGTATGCAGACTCATCGGCATCTTGGATGAGGCCGATGACTGCAGTGTTATCTGTAAACTTCAGGAGCTTAACAGAGGGGTACTTGGCGGTGCAGTCATTTGTGTACAGGGAGAAGAGTAGTGGGGAGAGTACACATCCCTGGGGGGCACCAGTGCTGATTGTTCATGTGCTGGAGGTGAATTACTCCATTCTCACTAGCTGCTGCCTGTCTGTCAGAAATCTGGTGATCCACTGACAGATAGAGGCAGGAACAGAGAGTCTCTTAAATGACTTCATGACCACAGACGTCAGAGCAACGGGTCTGTAGTCATTAAGTCCTTTGATCTTGGTTTTCTTTGGGACGTGGATGATTGTGGAGTGTTTGAAGCAGCAGGGAACTTCACACTGCTCCAGTAGCCTGTTGAAGATTTGTGTGAAGATGGGGGCCAGCTGGTCAGCACAGGATTTAGACAAGTGGGTGAAACACCATCTGGGTCCTGTACTTTTCTTGTCTTCTGTTTCTGGAAGACCTGGCACACATCCTCTTCACAGATATTAAGTGCAGGTAAAGTAGCAGGAGAGGTGAGATGGGGGTTGCAGGAGGTGTAAATGTTTGTGTGCTGTGAAGGTCAGAGCAAGTGTGGGGTGTGAGACTGGGCTTTTCAAATCTACAGTAAAACACATTTAGGTCGTCAGCCAATTGTTGATTCCCTACAGTGTTGGGGGATGGTGTCTTGTATTTGGTAAAGACTTTCAGGCCTCTCCAGACTGATGCAGGGTCATGAGCTGAAAACTGTTTTTTCAGCTTTTCAGAATTGCTTCTTTTAGCCACTCTGATCTCCTTTGTCAGTCTATTTTTGGCCTGATTATATATTATTTTATCCCCATTTCTGTAAGCATTCTCTTTGACCTGATGAAGCTGCCTGAGTTTTGTTGTAAGCCATGGTTTGTCATTGTTGTATGTTAAATAAGTCCTAGTAGGAATGCACATATATTCACAGAAACTGATATATGATGTCACAGTATCTGTGAGCTCATCCAGATCTGTGGCTGCAGTCTTAAAAACACTCCAGTCAGTGCAGTCAAAGCAGGCTTTTAGTTCCAGCTCCGCTTCATTGGTCCATCTCTTTAAAGTCCTCACTACAGGTTTAGCTAATTTTAGTTTCTGCCTGTAGATCAGAAGAAGATGAACCAGACAGTAATCAGAGTCCCAAAGCTGCTCAAGGGACAGTGCGATATGCATCCTTTATTGTTGTGTAGCAATGATCCAGTGTATTTCTGTCTCTGGTGGGGCATGTAATGTGCTGTCTGTATTTGGGCAGTTCACGTGTGAGATTTGCCTTGTTAAAAGCCCCAAGAATAATAATAAGTGAATCTGGGTATTATTGTTTCATGTCTGTGATCTGATCAGCCAGCTGTTGCAGCGCTGCGCTCACACACGCTTGTGGAGGAATATAAACACACACAAGGACACGAGGAAAACTCCCGCAGCAAGTAGAAAGGCTTACAGTTTATGAAGAGTGCCTCTAAGTTAGGAAAGCACATCTTCTTCAGTGTTGTTACATCTGTACACCAACATTCGTTGATGTAAAAACACGTTCCACCGCCTCTCGTTTTCCCCATTAACTCTGCGGTGCGATTCGCTCTGAACAGCTGGAAGCCCGGTAGATGTAATGCGCTGTCCGGAATGGTTTCACTCAGCCAGTTTTCCGTGAAGCACAATGCAGCAGAATTTGCAAAGTCCTTATTTTTGTGGGTGAGGAGACGTAATTTGTCCGTTTTGTTAGGAAGAGAGCGGAGATTCGCTAGATGGATACTTGACAGCACGGTTCAAAAGCAGCGCTTTCATTTGTGTCTTTTAATGCTCTTGTACAGCACCACTGCTCTTCTGACTAAAATGACCAGCAAAACGTAGGAATAATCAAAAACTGGTAAAATATTGTCTGGCATGTGCTGCCGAATATTCAGCAGCTCATCTCTGGTAAAACTGATCTGAAATAAATTACTAAACACAGGACAAACAAACAAAAACAACAAAAGAACTGGAGAGCTCCATACCGAGGCAGCCATCCATGGCGCCATGATGTGAAAAGATATTAGTGATATTAGAGAAAGTTTTGGCCTGAAGACGCAGTAACATTTACCTTCACATGGAGAAATTACACGGGTGAAATACAGTCATCTCAATGGGAATCCCGCAAAATTCACGATCGACTTTACTTCCTGTGGTGAAGAATTTCCCCTTGCGGATTTCATGTGGAGTTCAAGTTTGGTGAACTCTGAGAGGCGAATTTGCCGCATTAATCAATAGAAAGTTGCTTGGTTTGGCATTGAACCCCAGTTTGGGTGGTGTTTCATACACATCTACACTGAATATTCACAATGGACAAGAATATTGTCATGTGTATTTTGTTGATTCATGTCTTTTATTTTGAAATGTTTAGTTCCTGTTTCCCTTGTCATGTGATTTCTGTTTTCCCTCCATTTTCATGTGTCATGTTTTCATTGGTTTATTGTTTAATTAGCTTGTTATGAGTTCTGTTTGTTCATTGGTTTATGTTCTCCCATGTCTTGTATTTAAGCCCTCATGTTTGCATTGTCTAGTGGTCAAGTATTGAATGTGAGTATAGATGTTTATGTCAGGCCACGTTTATGTCAAGACAAGCTTATATCAAGTCAGGTTTATGTCAAGTTCATGTTTATGTTTATGTTTAGTTCACGTGTATAGTTAGGGAATTCACTTTTGTAAATAAACTGCACTTGGGTTCTTCATCTTCACGTCATCTTCGTCATTGCCATCATTGTCAGCAGCCAACATCGTTACAAATATTATTTTAGCGGCAAGTTTCTTTTTATCTTCACCCTCCTAAAGTATAAAGTGCAGCATTAAAAAGAGGCTGCATGGCAATTTGTTTTTTGCTTGTTTCACACACTCAGCATCCGTCCATGCCTTCTTTGCCCACACAATTTTGCCATGCAAAGGTAAATGTGCCCGCTCCTTAAGTTCAGCTCCCATAATGATGCACTTAACCTAATAAAGAGCAATTTCTACTCAACGAGCGATCTACCTTCTGGTCTGGGGAAACAGATGTTGCGGCATCATAAAATAATGAATGACAAAGGTTAAGATGATCTTCAGAGACTGTGTAACCCAAATCTCCTTATACTAATAAACACAGTATGCAACAGGAAAAGATAACATTTCAGTGGTTATTTACACTTTTTCAATCAGCCAAAAATATGATTTTAAGTTTAAGACATAGTTTGTATTAAATAATCACATATCCAACAGGATTTAATAACTGAATGAGATTATGTGGTTAAGAAATAATAATAGTGTGATTCTCCATACTTAACACCATCAAGCACATACACATATACTGATATTGTGGTACTGAGTGACGATGCAATTAGTAGTATGGTATGCCACTGAGAATATCAACATATCAGATATCAAAGGGGACATGTACTTTCTAGTATTACATTCTGAATAATAGCTTTATAGTGGATGTAATTAATAATAAGGACAATAAGCAAAGAAGAAAGAGAATGAACAGCACACACTGAACAGAACACTGTGTTCTATATCGTCCCGGAGTCCGCCACTCTTTCTCTCCTCGCCCCTCCCAGCAGAAGCAGCAGCGTAGCGGATCTAGTCTGGCAAGACCAATATCCTATCAATATGTCATTCATTAACATGTTAAATCTAAGAGTTTTCATAACTGAACTGTACATTAAACATCAAATACTGTATGTTTTGATTGGCTGTGAATTTTCACTTTCAGTGAGGACAGCCAAATTATTTGAAACTTGTTGGCCTGGTTATGGCATGATTTTAGGCTTTGATTCTGCTGAAATGTAATGCTGCATTAGAGCCGCTTTATCATTGTCATTTCCTTAGCATGCATGTTGTTTTCAGTCAGTTGCACACAAGAATCAACACATCACTGTGCAGTTTAAAGGTGGCTATAAATGGTTAAATATATGCAAGGAAGATCAGACCAATCACAATTCAGTATGCAAATAGATGCAAGAAAGAAAACCAATCCTAATTTAGTATGCAAATATCATAACGAAATCATAGTTAGGATTAGGTTTAAGAAAACCACCAACTATGATGTTTGAGGACTATACAGTAAATACAGTGCTGTCTTGCAACCAGTGTAATAAAATATTCCTTCGTAACAACCCCATGCAGATTCGCAATTTCAGTTGAAACATAAAGCCTCAAGAAACAGAAGGCTTTTCACTGAGCAGTAGAGTTAGAGCAAATGCAAACGGACTACCCTGCTTTTGCTTTATATAAAACTTCACTGCATACCGAAATTCCTTCTTAAATATGTTCAATCTAATCCCTATATGCTGGCTGGAATGTGTGAATGTGTCTCTTTGTGTGCACACATTGTGTCACTGACACTCAATTGGCATTTGGACAGCACAATAAAACTACGTGATGTAGGATGTGCCAGTGATGAAGTATCTGTTGGCATCACATGTGAGTATAGCACTTCAAAGGATTGTGAAACTGTAGACTAAAGAGCTTTTTAATCACACTTCCAAAAGACAGGATATAGTCAAACCTTTTCCCTGACAGAAGCACGCAAGACAAGATAAAGAGATGTTCAGGGGTAAACGTGGAGGAAATAATGGGCAAAGTAAAAAGTATTGTGTGATGGAAAGACAGGGAGAGTGCATGGGTGCTCATATGTGAGCTGAGAGGTATCTTTGTAGTATGAGACAGAGAGATATTTGAATGTGTGAGAGACAGCAAGCTAAAGCGTGCTCAGTGTTAGAGATTATGGGAGTGTGTGCACCGTGTGTGTCTGTCTCTGAGAGAGAACAAACGTGTGAGTGGGTGAAAGCACTTGCCTGAAACTCCACTAATCCAGCTAAAAATAAGAACTTGTGCCATGTGACATGCAGACTCTGTAAGATGGCTCCCTGTAAAGAAATATTCCCCATTCTGAGAGAAAAGATGCACTCAGAGTAGGGCATGGCGTCATAGCTACAACAATTATATCTCATGTGGTGCCCTTTTTTACGCCATACGTAATGCTGTGTGTTCTACCCAAACAATTCAACCTTAGTTTCATTAGTCCAAAAACATTTTTCCAGTAGCGTAGAGTGTCAAGGTGGTCTTTGGTAAACTTCAGGCATGCAGCAATTATTTTGTTGGAAAGCAGAAGCTTCCTTCGTGGTGTCCAGCCATGGACACCATGCATTTTTAATGTTTTCCGTTTAGTAGACACATGAACAGAGATGTTAACCAGTTCCAGTGATTCCTTCTCAATGAGCTCGACAATAAGGACTGCCTGATGGCCCGGGGCCAATGTGAGAGAGATTTTGCCCGATCGTGCCAGTGCAGCATTTATATAACATTAGTGCAAGAAAACAACAAGCAAAAGAGCACAAAAATTACACGGAGCGAACGTAGTCTTCTAACCGAGGAGCGAGCGCGATTCTATTTAGCTCGCAAAGATGCGCGAGCGCATAATATACTGGACGCGCCAAGGCACAGTCGCATGCAGAGACCGAGCGCACTCTCCTAGCACTGTCCTCGCTCTTTTCCAAGTGTCTTAGCAGCAGCTATTACCAATGTGTAGAAAATAGAAGGAAAAAACCCCCACTTAATGAATTTCATAGCGGGATTGCACATCTTGTGCAACATTTTAAGTATCCCCGCACATTCTGTGTCACAGTGCGTGAAATCCCCACATTTTTCTTTCGTTGGTGAAAAGCAGTAATCCACACATTGGAACACAAAAAATCAACAGTTTCATTCTATAGGACTGAAAATCCATGTCTCTCCGTGCATATGTCTCATCATCATATTTCTCTGTGCAGTGTAGACTGTTTAATGTGCATGCGCTCTCAATAAGACACAGAGCACAAGTTTTATTCCCACTGTAAAAAAAAGTTTCAAATTTGCAAATTTGCAAATTTTCTCTCATTAATTCGCCTTTAGAGATGAAGCGCCAAATGAAACGTAATAAACTTTGTTAAACCCCAGTTATACACGTGCCTGGAAATCATGAGCTGCTCAATATCCAAAATGTAAGTATAGATTTAATTATGTTAGTTTCAAAATGTAATCATTAATTCAACATTATAATGGCATTTGATATGAAAAGAAGCAAAATCACTATGGCTATTACGCTATTATTATCAGAGTTGTTCAGCTGCAGGGTGAAGATGAATATTTAAAACAGTCTACTTCATATCATCCTCATGAAACACCAGTTACATGTCTAATTTCTGGACCGTACAGGTATTTTTGTTTTTATGCTTTGTGCATCAGTCTGCGTTGGTCTTTAGGTTGTCTGATTTCATGTTATATACACATTCTTAATTCACAGATTAGGCCTAATATCTCCCTAATATATATTACACGTCACAACCGATTTGGTAGCAAGTCTCTTCTCAGGGATTCATATATTTATTACATTCGGCCAATAATCACATCTTTAACTCAGTGATTAAATCTTTGATCCTGTGTGTGAATACACTACACATGGCCAAAAGTTGCATGACAGCATGACTAAACGGGTGACCATCATCTGCACAACAGAACTCTTCACTTAAAAAAATTTGTAAATGGCAGGACGGCGGTTAATATGATGTATTTATGAATTTATATCTGTAAAGCGCTTATATGGGATTACATGAGGCATAAATCATATCTTGCAAATTATAAATATGATTCAATTTGGGGAGACATTGTCTTAAAAACATAATATATGTAAAAAATAATTATCTTTGGACACATTTTTAAAGCCATGATGGTAAAAACAGCTATTTATCATTTTTGTGTTGGGGCCAGTGGAAATTTTGGCAGGGCCAGAAAAATCTGAAGCACTGGCCCGACCGGGCCAGTAGAAAAAATCCTTAGCATTGAGCCCTGCTTTAGCTGTCACTCTAGGGTTCATTTTTACCTCACTGAGCATTCTGGGGTGTGCCCTTTGAGTCATCTTGGCTAAACAGCCACTTCTGCGGAGAGTAGCCACAGAACTAGCTCTTACCCACACCTCCAATCTTGTTTCATTAATTAGATGCCAGGTTTGCCAACTCCTGACCCTAATAAGCAAAAATAAGCAATTAATTTTTTCCTGTGTGGTGGATTTATCGGCATAGAAATCATAACAAGCAGTCAAAACACAGCAGCATCAAATCTGTATTAATGCATCATATCTAACAATAATTCAGTGAAAACTTGGAAACAACTTTTTACCTCTAATAATGTTTTCCTTATATCTGGATTAGAAATGCATGTATATTTAGTAATTATACATAGTTGTTAAAAAGCTCTTAATTCAGAGAATGCAACATCCACAACGGGCAATTAGGCAAAGATATGTGTGATGCAGCAGTTTCCTTCAGGATCAAAGTACATGTTTAATTTTTTTGGGCAACATGAAGTGGTGTAGTTCCAAAAATTTACTGTGATTAAACCTTTTGGCCTTTAGTTCCATGAAAAAATTATCGGAACAAAATTAACCGGGTATAACTGGTTAACAGCATTTAAAATAACTTTTTCACTCTGGAACAATTGAAAATCACTTTGTTCCGGTTTTAGGTTCCGTTCTGCTAAAAATTTCATTCGTTTTCGGTTTTCGTTCCTTAAACCATTTTTTAGTCCCTGACTACAATAATGAGAGAATGCGCAAATTGATTGACAGGACACATTTTTATTTGATTTTTACAGAGTCTAGTGCTGGCACAGAGACCAGTGAGAAATCTCACAACACTTTTTTCAGAAATATTTTTCAGGGAGTAGGAGCATTTTTTGCATACCTTTCCATGAAAAAGATTGCTTACAGCACCTTTAAATACCAAAAATCTCATTAGAGTTATCAGTTCAAACGATCCGTTTCAATGCAACGATTCCTTGTCTATGTGTAGCATTTTACATATACTAAATGTTTTAGTACAAATGTCTGTAGGTAGATATTGCTGATACTATTTATTGTCATATTGTTGCAAGAACAATTATGTGAACCCTTTGGAATTACCTGCATTTTATGTATAAATTTATCTTAAAATCAGGTTTGATCTTCATCTAAGTTACAATAATGAATAAACACAACATGTTTTAACTATTAACACACACATTTTTTTATTGTTCTTATACATATTGAATACATCATTCAAACATTCACAGTGTAGGTTGGAAAAAGTATGTGAACCCCTAGGCTAATGATGTCAACAAAAGCTAATTTTGGTAAGGCAAGTGGCTTATTTTGGGCTTGTTTTTCCAGACCATGTTGCTTGTATCTCTTGCGAGATCTGGCAACACTGCAATTGGTATTTCACCCACCCCTAAGTGCAGAGTACTGTCATTTTAAAAAGAACATTATTAACTGTTCTTTTTTTGGTTCTAACCGGTAACATTTTGGAAAGGAAGCTGCGGAACTTCTGAACCGGAATGAAAAAAAGTTTTTGCTCAGAACGAACCGAAATTAAACAACTTTTTGTTTAGTCCCTGATTGTAGTTGCAGCAAATTATTGAGGCTTAATGACATTTTTATGCAATGTTGTTCATAACAGTTGTCAGTTAAGGGCGCTATTTTGCTGCTGGTGTTTTTAACAACCGTTTCTGCACTGTCGGTCTCAATAAAGCTAATTTGTTATCTTTTGAGTGCAGGGTTTTAAAAGGGAGTGTGTGGCTAATCCAATGGCTCTGTCTCTTGGAAGTAGAACAGATGAAATTGCTTACAGCACCTTAAGTTTAAAGCAGAGGTTATTAAAAATTCTAAACGTCTTGATGCTCTCAAACTTGCGTGTCGTGAGACAAGAGAACATCATGAAACTAGTCTAATGACACAGTCTTCAGGAAATGTAATGGCCAAATAAAAAGTGCATTAAAATCATAGAGAAACTCAAGGTGTTACTTAATTTTATATAGCCTGCAAAATAATTGTGAATATACAGTGAATATTCAATACAGGGCTCCAGACTGCAACTAAAATGCGACCAAAAATAATTGATTGCGACAACGATTTAAAATCTAGTCGCCATTGGCGACAGTCGGGTTGTGTGTGTTCATACATGGTTTCATCAGATATCATCTTTAAAAATTATTTGAAAAGACTCCAAACTCCCTCAAAGATTCTATATTTATCCCTTAAAATGTGATATCTTAATTTCCATTGACATGTTTGTTGCCATTTCTTTCAGCCAACATCCTATATTTGGGGTACAAGCACTCTTCCAATGCAAAGAAATAAGCCGCTTAGCCGAGTTATTGAATACATCTTTAGAGCACGCACCGGTGTGTCACGCACCGCTTTTCACCCGTTCTGTTGTGATGATGAGCTTGCTGCACTGCAAGCAACAAACCCAGCGCGAGAGAGTCATGAACAAATGACTCTTTTGAGCCTGGTCTTTTTCATGAATCACCCGAAGATAACTGAGGGTTTGAACTCAGAAACTCAGGGGCCGGTTGCATTAAACTGTTTTAGACTAGTCTTACAAGTTAGTTGTCTAAAATTCTGGTCTTTTCCAGTCAGTTGCATAAAAACTTAGATCGGTCTAATTTAAAACAAAAATGTAAGACTGCAGACCCATAGGCTAACTTTCGTTTACATTCCAGTTATATATATATATATATATATATATATATATATATATATATATATATATATATATATATATATATATATATATATATACATATACATGAGATCAAGCTTTTGACACTTAGGACAATTGAGGGACTTGTACACAACTATTACACAAGGTGCAAACATTCATTGATGCTCAAGAAGACAACACGCATACTATATATACTACATACTACTATGCATATTATACTTTATGTAATTATCTGTAATGTAGATTCTGAAAAGCAGTACTAAATAAATAAATATTTTATCTCTCATATTTGTATAAATTATGAAAGTGGTGTGAACATTTATGGGACAAAAGGGAATGCAAACGTACCTTCTCAACTATATATACTGTTTATTAAACCTCCGACTAATTCAGGTTATCAGCTGTCTTCCTTTTCTTCGACTTTATATCTTGTTTCTGAACAGCAATCTAAATTGAGCAATTCTGTGATTTGGCGACTAAAAACAGCCATTTGACTTCTTAATGTTTCAGTTTAGGAGCCAATGGCTACCAAGTCATTTTTTTAGTCAGGAGCCCTGCAATATATCGCCCAACCCTAAGCCTGAGCAGACAAACTATGACAATCTCCCATCCAAAATGAGAGAGAGAGAGAGAAACAGATGCTTTCATGCCAAAATATGAGGGAGGCAAAGGATGTTCTCTTCTTTCACATTCATCATCGAAATAAAAACCTTGAGAAAAACAGAAGGTCATATCGTCCTGCCTGGAAATAAAGGAAGAGAGAGAGAGACAGAGAGAGAGAGAGAGAGAGAGAGAGAGAGGAAGAGTGAAGGGAAGGAGTGGTAGTGCTACTTAATGGATTATAGGATATGGAAAGCTGGGTGGGAGGGAGGGGGAGAGTGTGTGTAATGGTTCACAAGGGGAAGAGTGGGTGTGTGCGGTGATGAGATGAGAAAATTCTGTCACATGCTTTAGAATAAGGGTCTAGGCAGATCTCCCCAAGAACACTGCTGGAGCGCCACAACAGCTAGTAGCTACTGCTGTTCATCACACTAGACTGTGTCACCATCCTCCTCCTCCACCCCTGCTAATGCTACTTCCTTTCATCCTACTCACAGTGTCTCCAGGCATGAAAAAAAAAAAAACCCTGCAGACTTCTTATTTATCCAAACTACTGTTTTGGCTCAAAACTAGTCAAATCCAATACATTGGCCAGCCCAATTAATAAGTCAATATTTGGCCAACTGATCTGCATCGGGCAATAAGAGTGACAACATGGCTGATGTGTACGCACTCCCTTTTGTCCAATATCTATGGACCGCCCAACACAGTCTCATGAAAACTCGTAATAATTTGTACCAAATGGCAAAATCGTAAGATATCATCTCACTAGGCTTTTACAAAATCAATAAATAGAATTTCAAATCAATATAACACAGTCCAATATGTTTACCTAGCCTTCTATCCAACACTTAATTTTAAGAAAGGAAATGTCTGTAAACAAATGTAGTTACTCATTCCATTTTTATTTATTTATTCATTTCTCTAGCATTATTTTACTATTAAAATATCGTTAAGTTTAGGGTTTGGGTAAGGGGTAAGACTTTATGGTTAGGTTTAGATATAGGTTAGGGTTAGGGTTAAGTTAAACTTAGGAAAAATAATAAGAACACTTGTTCAAAAACCCGATGTTTCTTTTTCTTCCATGGTACACAACTGTAATTTTCCATTTAAAATCACACACTCAAAAATATTTTCAAGATTTACAAGATTTTACAATTAAATTGAATTGAGTAATCTTGAACAAAATTAAATCAAATAAAAAACAGTTATTTCAAGTTTAATGAATTTACTTTTGTTAAAAATTCCGCAGTTCAATTTGATGGAAATTTGTTATGCAAATGAAATGTGTAAATCTTAAAAAATATGTTTAAATATCTTTTTTGAGTGTGGTTAGGTTTAGGGTTTGGTTAAGGGGTTAGACTTTATGGTTAGGTTTGAATTTGTGGTTAAATGTAGGAAAAATCATAATACAATTTTTGTTGGTTCATTTTTTTTCTTTATGGGAGTAGAACTTATTTTTATGAGCCAACTCGATTTCTTACGATTTCTCCATCTTGTACTATTATTACAACTATGTATATATTAATGAAACAAAATAAATTATATTATCACATGGCACATCTGGAATACTTGATTCTGATTTGTCAGTCACAGCATTTTGTGGTCAAATATTTTTTGCATATTGACCGCAAAACTGCATAATTCATTGTCGTCCCAAACAACCAATTTTTGAAATATTCCTGTTAGTTTCGAGTCTCTCATATCTCTCTGCACTATCTTTCTACTTAAATAATAAAACAGATTCAATGAACATTAAAAAAGTCCTTGTCAATTTAATTTTTCATTATATGGTAAGTAGACATGTAATCTGGATTCTAAATTAATCATTCCAAAAGTTCTAGCATGTACAAAATGAGACTGACAGAGAAATTATCTTAACTAAATACACTTTACTTGCCATATGATAGAGGAGGTCTGAGGTGTTCCAATACACAGAGGTACTATTGGGCTGCCCAACTTAGATCCATTATGTTTTATTTTTTTTTACCTCAGAACTGTCTATCTTGAATGAATACAGAATCTTCTGCTGTCAAATCTGGCCAGACTTTAAATGTGTATCCCTATTAAAACATTTCCAACCCTATAGTTTTGAATATGATAAATGTATGGTACAGTATGATGTGAAAAGACACCTAGGTGTCTCCAATCCTTTATCTTGTTTTAGTCCCATTTGGGGCAAAACTAATTTTAAACTGGGTAGATTGTAATGCAGGCTTTAAGGTTTGGGCTGATAAGGGGATCAGAAAGATGGCATAAATCTATAAATTAGCAATAAACTTATTTCATTTAAGAAAGTACATACAATATCCCTAGAACACATTTCTTTAAATATTTACAAATGAGAAATTTCCTATTTATATCCCAAAATAATTCTTTTGACATACCATCGCCGTCTAGTTTCAGTAAATGTTTAATTTCATCATTATACAGCATAGTGGTGTCAGGCTCAAATGATTCTATACACTCCAAATTAGAGGCTTGGAGAGTGGATCTAAATGAGGACATTCAGATGGATGACTGGATGGAAGCATGTAAGGAAGCCCAGACACAAAAAATGAACTCGAGTTTGATGCAGACTTACATAACTCCAGTTGTATTAAATATAATGAAATTATCCCTGACACATGTTTCAGGTGCAAACAAAAAGGTACTTTATACCATCGCATTTGGGAATGTGAAGAAGTAGAATCCCACTAGCACCTTTAGTTTATTTAATTCATTTATATCATCGGGAGACACGGACGTATTCTGAAAGCAAAGCGGCTTATTTCTTTGCATTGGAAGAGTGCTTGTACCCCAAATATAGGATGTTGGCTGAAAGAAATGGCAACAAACATGTCAATGGAAATTAAGATATCACATTTTAAGGGATAAATATAGAATCTTTGAGGGAGTTTGGAAAATATTTTTTTAAACATAGTGGAGTTGAAGATGCTAACAGAGGACTGAGAAAAGAGGGGTTTGTTTTGTTTTGTTTTAAATTTGTATTGTTTTTTTTTTTGTGCTTTGTAGCTGTTTTTTTTTTTTTTTTTACTTATTTGTCCTGTTACATTGAAGTGTGTGTACACATACATGTAAACTATGTAAAAATGAAAAAATAAAACAATTATGATGCAAAACGTAGACATGTAATAAGTGGGATAATGTACAGTCAGCTGGCCATTATTGCAAAATAGGCTCCAACAGGATCCTTATGTCGTGTATCACCCAGAAGGACTTTATTTTGCGATAATGACCAGTTAACAGTACATTATTCCATACATATCATTGTAAATGTCCAACAACTTGTAATAAATCATCACCCAGTAATTTCTTTAAATGCTTAATAAATGGCCACCACCATTACAACTGTTGGATCTTGAGTAATCATGTTATTCGATGAATTTCAGTTTAGCTTTTGTGGATGCCTGTTTCATTCCTGTTATGGGTTCATAATCTGTAGGAACAAGCCCACTAAAAGCATCAAAATTCAACATATTCCTTTGGACACCACCAAATCAACATTTTAGGACTTGCTTATGCACTATGGAAACTAGGTTTCTCTCGCTCCTAACTGAGCCTTCTATCTTCAAAGTGCACAAATATGAGAGGCCAATTAGTGCTGAATAGCAACATAAATTACACAAGTTTTGCCTCTAACTGATCGTGGGCAAGACATCTTATTTTCATGAATATTAGAAGTCTCATTAGGAGCTTTATTAGGGCAAGTAAGTTATCCACAGTGGCTGAAATAAGTGTGAATACACATTCATGATCTACTTTAGCATATAAAAGCCACACACTGAACATACATTCACAATGCCTCATAAATATATCAACAAAGACAAACACACATGTGCGAACACACTGATTCCCATGTTTCTTCTCTTAATATTTACTAAAAGTGCTCGCATTGCCTGAGCAGATGTCCCTTATCTCAGCGTCTTGCTCAGAGTTCTCTCAGAGCAACACTTCCTTAAATAACCATGAAAAATCACAAATGTACTGCAATGCAACGACAAATAAGAACAAAAAACAACACCTTTCCCACAAAAGCAAACATTCCGGAACATACACTGCTCTAGCAAATCCAATACAATGACACAAACCACACGCATTGGCTTTTCATAATTATAAATACAATGTTCTCAAAATTCAAACGCAGCCTGAAATATTTGCTTTGATTGCTGAATCAGAAACATAAAATACTCTCTTGTCCATGTTCACACTGCAGAACACACAAATAAACTGTGCAATGACCTATGACAGCAAAGTCCTTGCAGTGTCATGGTTATGAGAGTATATAATCATATGCATTTTGTATTTTGAGATGTTAAAAGGGAAAAATCACCCAAAAATGAAAACTGTCAACACTCACTCACCCTCATGTTGTTCCAAACCCGTATGACATTCTTTCTTCCATGAAATACAAAAGGAGAATATTAGACACCATTCATTCCTTATCTGTCACTCACTTGACGCTGTGTCGATGTAGTGACACTAGGGGTCACTCTTGGGAGCCCCAAACACCTCTGATCTTTTTTTAAAAGGCCAATGAGAATTGGCGAGTGGAATTTGCATGCCATTCCCCCGGACATACGGGTATTAAAGGAGCTGGTATGCAACCACTCATTCAGATTTTCTCTTCGGAGCCGAGCGGTTCTATTCATTGAGCTGAATTCATCCGCCGAGTTCATTCACCTCTCTCTGCTGGATTTTATGGCGCATTTCAGCGGTTTCTCCCCCTCGGCATCTGTGATTTGCAGAGAACGCCCCTGGGCGCTTCGGCAGAACATATTAAAAGAGTATATTCTAATAGAGTATATTTTCTTTCTAAAAGAGCAGCACACACGGAACGTCTTTTTAAAGATGCATCATTTTAAAGATGCCTTTCTGTTTGTGTGTTATTCCTGGTTGCGGTCGTTATCTCTCCTCTTCCGATGACCACGATTGCTGTCTCACATGTCTGCGCACTGCCCACGCGGAGACATCGTTCGTGGATGGATCATGTCCTCATTGGTAGAACATGACCATGGCAACGTTGCAGTCGCGGCTTGCATTCGTAAGAAAGCAAGCGACCCCAGTGGCTCCCCGCGCCGGTCCTTCTACCTACGGGTTTGAGGCCGCGTCGGTTAGCACTGGGGGTGGTTTGGGGACCTCAATGGGACCACCTCCGTTGGGTATCCCCCCACGGACCTCCAATTCCCCAGCACGCTCGCTTGCCCCGATCGCGCGTTCGGACGAGATCGCTGGCTCGTCTCAGGGCAAGTTCGACCTCTCATTCAGAGCCCGGGATGTGGATGAGTTATTGAACGCAGCATCGGAGAGCGGGCTTGTCCAGTCGGACGCGAAGGCTTTGACTGGGCTTCCCCCTTCGGGGATGGTCGCCCAGTCCCAGGCCAACGTGGAAATGATGGACATGCTTTCCCGGGCGGCCGCGAGCGTCGGGTTAGTGTGGGACCCTCCACTCCCCCCTGAACCCTTGCAGCTCAACGATTGGTTCCTGGGCTCAGGGTGCCACACACGGCCACGCCCCGACCCCGTTCCTTTCTTCACGGAAGTGCATGAGGAGCTGACAAGATCATGGGAGGCACCTTTTACTGCCCGGTCCCGATCTTTCAGCTCCCCCGCTCTCGCTACCCTCAATGGCGGAGCGGCCAGTGGGTATTCGGTGATCCCCCAGGTGGATAACTCCTGTCCAGGGCCTGTAGGTTTATGTCATCCCTGACGGCTAAAGCCTACAGTGCCACTGGACAAGCCGCCTCCGCCCTGCACGCCATGACTCTCCTGCAAGTACAACAAACCAAGGCGCTAAAAGAACTGCACGAAGGTAGTTCTGTCCCGGAATTGATGCAGGAACTGCGCTCGGCGACCGACCTCGTTCTCCGGGTGTACGGTCACGGCACGTTCTCTCGGGCAGGCGATGTCCACCCTGATGGTCCAGGAGCGCCACCTTTGGTTCAACTTGGTCGAGATGGGAGAGGTGGACAAGGCACGGTTCCTCACAACTCACCCGCCGTCTCCTCCTCTGGAGTCAGCAGCGCCTCAAGTCGCTACGAGCCACTCACATCCCGGGCGACCTCAACACTGCTGCGGACGTGCTGTCACATCAGGTTACCCTCAGGGGAGAGTGGAGATTCCACCCTCAGGTGGTCCAGCTGATTTGGAGTTGATTCGGGCAGGCACAGGTAGACATGTTCGCTTCCCGAGAATCCTCCCACTGCCCGCTCTGGTACGCCCTGACCGAGGCACCTCTCGGTATAGACGCGCTGGCACACAGCTGGCCCCCTGGACTACGAAAATATGCGTTTCCCCCAGTGAGCTTACTTGCACAGACCCTGTGCAAGGTCAGGGAGAACAGGGAGCAGGTCATCCTAGTAGCACCCTACTGGCCCACCCAGACATGGTTCCCAGATCTCACGCTCCTCGTGACAGCCCACCCCCCCCACCCCCCCGGCAAATTCCCCTGAGGAAGGACCTTCTTCTCAGGGAAGGGGCACCATCTGGCACCCGCGACCAGACCTCTGGAATCTCCACGTCTGGCCCTTGGATGGGATGCGGAGGACTTAATTGGCCTACCACCCGCGGTGGCAGACACGATCACTCAGGCTAGGGCTCCCTCTACGAGGCGCCTGTATGCATTGAAGTGGCGTCTATTCGCTAAGTGGTGTTCTTCCCAACGCGAAGACCCCCAGAGATGCGAAGTCGGATCGGTGCTTTCCTTCCTGCAGGAGAGGTTGGAGGAGCGGCTGTCCCCCTCCACCTTGAAGGTGTATTTATCCGCTATTTCGGCTCATCACGATGCGGTAGATGGTAAGTACTTGGGGAAGCACGACTTGATCATCAGGTTCCTGAGATGCGCTAGGAGGTTGAACCCCTCTAGACCATGCCTTGTCCCCCCGTGGGACCTCTCTGTAGTCCTTCAGGGTCTATGGGGAGCTCCCTTTGAGCCCTTGGAGTCAGCTGAGCTTAAGGCACTCTCTTTCAAGACTGCCCTCCTGACTGCGCTCACTTCCATCAAGAGGGTAGGGGACCTGCAGGCGTTCTCTGTCAGCAAATTGTGCCTGGATTTCGGTCCGGATTACTCTCACATGATCCTGAGACACCGACCGGGCTATGTGCCCAAGGTTCCCACGACCCCTTTTAGGGATCAGGTGGTGAACCTGCAGGCGCTGCCCCAAGAGGAGGCAGACCCAGCCTTGGCATTGCTGTGTCCGGTGTGAGCTTTACGCATCTATTTGGATCACACGCAGAGCTTTAGAAGCTCCGAGCAGCTCTTTGTCTGCTTTGGTGGACAGCGGAAAGGAAGCGCTGTCTCCAAACAGAGGATCGCCCACTGGGTCATTGACACCATCACGATGGCATATCAGGCTCAGGACGTGCCAGGATGTGCCACCCCCTGCGGGGTTACGAGCCCACTCTACCAGGAGTGTGGCGGCCTCCTGGGCCCTGGTCAGTGGCGCCTCTTTGGCAGACATCTGCAGAGCAGCGGGCTGGGCAGCACCCAACACCTTGGGAGGTTCTACAATCTCCGGTCTGCCCCCGGTCACCATGCTTTGTAGAAACTCCTCCCCCTTTGGGTAGGACCAACCATGGGACCTCTCCACATGACATACTTCCAACAAGGCTCGGTAAAGACCATGTGACGTATTTCCACTGAAAATACCCCCCCCACACACACTTTTTTGGGCAGGGTGTGGTCTCCACGGTGTCCCCCCCCCCGATGTAGACACTTAGGGCTCCCAGTCAGTTAACAAATTCCACTATTTTTGGGGTGAAAAGAGAAGGAAAAGAGGCCTCGGCTGGGTTAGCCTGTCCACCTATTCGTTGGGCAGTCGACTTGTTCCTGAAGGACTGTTCGACACTCATAAAGAGCATTGGGGGAGGTTACGTGATGGCCTGGTGTGCTGGCTACGAGGCACAAAGCAGTCTGCCTGTCACACACCGCCACTTCATGTAACACCGTTCAGTTAGTTGTGGCATTTTGTATAGGGACCCCTAGTATCGACACAACGTCAAGTGAGTGACAGATAGGGAACGTCATGGTTACTTTCGTAACCTCCGTTCCCTCATGGAGGGAACAAGAGGTTGTGTCCCTCTTGCCACAACGCTGAACTACCTGCTGAAACGGCCGGGACCTTATCTCGGCTCCTCAGCGCAAAACCTGAATGAGAGGTTGCATACCAGCTCCTTTTATACACGTATGTCCGGGGGAGTGGCATGCAAATTCCACTCGCCAATTCTAATTGGCCTTTTAAAAAAAGATCAGAGGTGTTTGGGGCTCCCAAGAGTGACCCCTAGTGTCACTTCATCGACACAACTTCTCGTTCCCTCCATCAGGGAAGGGAGGTTACGAAAGTAACCATGACGTTTTCACTGCAGCTTTCTTCCATACAATGAAAGTGAGTTACTGGTTACTGAGGTTAACATTCTGCCTTACATGTTGTCCACAAAAGAAAAAAAAAGTTATACAGGTTTGGAACAACATAAGGGTGAGTAAATAATGACAGAACCTTTAAGGGATAGTTAATTGCTGTTATTGCATAAATGTACACTGTATAGACTTCTTTGATATATTCTTGGGATATTCCTATTCCCCAACACTTAATGCTGTGTTGGATTTTTTTTCTCATGTAATGTTATGATATGAAACAAGCAAAGCCTCAGCTATTTGTTTACTTTATATGATGTTTACAATCCAAAAAATATGATTCACAAATCTGAATTTATAATATCAAGAAAGGTAGGCTAAATTGAGTCCCTAGTTGGGGCATGAGTTAATTAAAGCAGCGCTAAAAATAGCCACCATTTATTTTTAATAATTCACACTCAAATGTGAATGTCCTGCTATATAAAGTAGGTTTTAGGACTTTCCAGCTAGATGTTTATTACTTCTGACAAAATGAATCTGCCAGTCTATCTAGCTCTTTTCCCTGTCGTTGTCTTCCTCTCCTCGTCTGTCCTTTTCTCTCTTAATTTATTGTGCTTAATGAAACAATAAATTATATTCCTCTCACCCTGTTATATTAATAAGGTAATTTCAGAATCTCCAAATCTCCTCTGAAGAGATTCAGCTCTGGCCTTTCAATAAAACATTTGTTATCTCCACGGGAACCTGTCTTAACTACACTGGTGGCCAAAAGTTTGGAATAATGTAAGATTTTGCTCTTATGGAAAGAAATTGGTACTTTTGTTCACCAAAGTGGCATTTAACTGATCACAATGTATAGTCAGGACATTAATAACGTGAAAAATTACTATTACAATTTGAAAGAAATGTTCAGAACTTCTTAAACTACTTCAAAGAGTTCTCATCAAAAAAATCCTCCACGTGCAGCAATGACAGCTTTGCATTGGCATTCTAGCTGTCAGTTTGTCCAGATATCCAGGTGACATTTCACCACATGCTTCCTGTAGCACTAGCCATAGATGTCTTGTTGGGCACTTCTCAAGCACCTTACAGTCTATCTGATCCCACAAAAGCTCAATGGGTTTAAGATCCATAACACTCTTTTCCAATGATCTGTTGTCAAATGGCTGTGTTTCTTTGCCCACTCTAACCTTTTCTTTTTGTTTTTCTGTTTCAAAAGTGGCTTTTTCTTTGCAATTCTTCCCACAAGGCCTGCACCCCTGAGTCTTCTCTTTACTGTTGTACATGAAACTGGTGTTGAGTGGGTAGAATTCAATAAAGCTGTCAGCTGAGGACATGTGAGGCGTCTATTTCTCAAACTAGAGGTTCTGATGTACTTATCCTCTTATTTGGTTGTACATCTGGCCTGCCACATCTTTCTGTCCTTGTTAGAGTTTCTGTCCCAGTTGTCCTTTGTCTTTGAAGACTTTAGTGTAAACCTTTGTATGAAATCTTCATTTTTTTTGGTAATTTCTAGCAATGTATAGCCTTCATTCCTCAAAACAATGATTGACTGATGAGTTTCTAGAGAAAGCTGTTTCTTTTTTGCCATTTTTTATCTAATATTGACCTTAAGACATGCCAGTCTATTGAATACTGTGGCAACTCAAAAACAAAACAAAACAAAACACAAAGACAATGTTAAAATTCATTTAACAAACCAAAAAGCTTTCAACTGTGTTTGATATAATGACAAGTGATTTTCTAGTACCAAATCAGCAATTTAGCATGATTACTCAAGGATAAGGTGTTGGATCGATGGCTGCTGGAAATGGGGCCTGTCTAGATTTGATCAAAAATGACTTTTTTCAAATAGTGATGGTGCTGTTTTTTACATCAGTAATGTCCTGACTATACTTTGTGATCAGTTGAATGCCACTTTGGTGAATTAAAGTACCAATTTCCTTCCGAAACAGCAAAATCTGTTCATTATTCCAAACTTTTGGCCACCAGTTAAACTCAAGCTCAATCCAGCTGCCATAACCGCTGCCATCTCTCAGCCTCTCTTAATCTTCTTCCTGACCTCCACTCTCTTTCTATTATTGTCTGTGTCATTGCTGTGTCCTCACCTTTTTGTCTTCACTATAGCTCCTCTTGACTCTCCTCTTTCCAATATATTGCCCTCATATGAAACATATTAATGTTGGTTTCCCACCCAAACTTTGCAGGGTTAAAGTAAATAAATGTACTTCATTTTATATTAGAATCTACATAAACATGAGGATATTTTGTTTGTGTCTATTTCTCTATTTTTATTTTGTCTTTTGCTTTTATTGAATTTGTAGCATTTATTGGTCCTACTTCTTGTATGGTGCGCTCGGAAGAATAATTAATCCAAAAATCTTAATTCTGTCATAAATTACTCACCAATTTACTCACCCATTACACATGCCATTCCAAGCCTATATGACTTTATTTTCTCTGTGGAACACTTAAGGAGATGATACGCAGAATATTAGCTTTAGTCACTATCACTTTCATTGTGTGCAAAAAAAGGAAGGAAGGAAGGAAAGTGAATGGTTACTGAGGTTTAAATACTGCACGACATCCTAATATCTTATGTGATCCACTGAAGAAAGAAAGTCATATGGATTTGGATAAACATAAGGGTGAGTAAATGATGACAAAATACAATTTTTTAGTTGAACTGTTGCTTTAATACCACACTACAGCTTCGCAGTGTTAAATATCTACCATGTGTAATAGCACAAATAAGTCCTTATTCACTTGCTGGCCATCTTGGAAACACCCTCAGGCAGCTATTTTCTTGGATAATTGAATGGGAAAGACTGAAATCTCCAAAACTACTGGGCAAGATTACATTTCAATAACATGTGTCAAATCAGCAACAAAAATAAACAACAATAGTATCTTAAATTTTGGTTCTTTAACTCAGTATATGTATCTAAAAAAATACAAATAAAAAGCCAATGCATTTATTAATTAGGCCATTTTTTTTTTTTTTTTTTTTTTTTTTACGAAAAGCGGGATTTCCTTTTCAATAGCAGCCATATTTAGTGTGGCTTTGTCACTACACAGAAAACCAAGAAAATATAACGTAAAACCAATAATTTGTTCCATCTTTACTGAGCTGTTTTAAGTTTACCTGTAAATGAAATCACTGATCAAATCACATCCCACATTGCACGAGTAGTCGAATACTTGAGTATTCGAAAAGTACTCGTTTTGCTATAAGTATTCGAAAAGTTAAAATACTATTCGAAAGTTTTGCTTTGCTGGCCATATATGCAGTGAGATGCATGTTAAATCCTGAACACACAAACTAAAACTCACAGTAATAACAGAATGCACTGGGTGGCGCTGTTGAGTGTGGACACAAGTTGATCACATTTGATGAGCAAACCGTTCTGTAGTACGTTTAGGTGGACACCAAAAAGCGGGTTATTGCGAGAATGTGGCTTATAGAGAGAAAACTTGGTTCCTGTTTAAATGTACTGTATAAACGGTGTACTCTTTACTCCCATATATGTGCAACTCTTCAGAAAGCAGCTTCCCCGTTTCAACATAATCCCCGCGATGCTTCTGTAAACAACCAACATGGCATCCGAGAAAGACTTTGCTAGCGGAGGGACATTCCATCAATTAAACTGGTGTGTATAAATGAGTATAGTTTACTGAGCATGTGGATATGCTTGTTTTTCTCAACAAAAACATGACATGAGATACAATATAAACATAACTATTATATGCCGAGTGTTTATAGTCATCCTGTATGTTAATTGCGTCAGTCTACTTTATTAATGGCTTCTTTTTCTTCACTTTGCATGAGCTTAAATGCTTTCATTCTGTACTTTTTTGTTTTCACGCATTGCTTGTTTAAATGTTTTCAACAAAAAGCACAGGACATAATATAAGCTTGTTTTGGATGTAATTAGAAGCTTGTTTTTTTTAAATGGTGATGCAATCTTTATGACTAAAAAAATAATTTTATAATGTCTCTTTCTCATTAAAATAATAGAATATTAGAGTATTCATTTTTTATTCGCTTAAATATTCGAATACTAAATTATTGATGAATGCCCATCCCTATTAGTGACTATGTTCCTGTTTCACATGTGCAACACTTGTTAGGGTTCTGTGTTTTACTTGGAAAAACAAAGCATCACTTGAATTTGAATTTCTTGTAACATGTACCGTATCTGGGCTTATTAATGCTAACTCAGTTTTACAGTTTGTTTCATTTCAAAGGATTCTGTCCTGCAGAACACAAACAAAGATTTTTAGAAGAATATCTCAGCTCTGTAGGTCCATACAATGCAAGTGAATGGTGACCAAAACTTTGAAGCTCCTAAAAGCAAATAAAGGCAGCATAAACGTAATCCACATGACTCCAGTGGTTTAATCCATGTCTTCTGAAGCAGTTCAATCAGTTTCGTCAAAACAGACCAAAATATAACTCCCATTTCACAATAAATCTTGACATCAGCAATCTCCTTGGTAATCATGATTTCAAGCTCAATTACACTTCCTAGCGCCACCTAGTGCTCTGTGCATGCATCAGGCACTAGGAAATGAAACAGCTTGAAATCATGGTCATTCCTAATGACTGAAATGGCAAGATGTACAGTAAAAAAATCAGATACATTTTGGTCTGTTCTCACCCAAAGCCGATTAGATTGCTTCAGAAGACATGGATTAAACCATTGGAGTCATATGGATTACTTTTACACTGCCTTTATGTGCTTTTTGGTCAACATTCACTTGCATTTTGGACCTACAGAGCTGAGATATTCCTCTAAAAATCTTTGTTTTTTATTTTGCAGAAGAAAGAAAGACATACACATCTGGGATAGCATGAGGGTGAGTAAATGATGAGAGAAATTTTGGGTAAACTATTCCTCTAAAGGTGAAATGTGTGTTTGTGCTCCAGTAACAGTAATACTAATTGGAATTGCAAAAATAACTGCCGTTTTCGAACTGGTTTCCAGAAGACTACTCCCATCTGCCATTAGTCATTCAAACAGAACATTTTCTCTGTACATTAAGCTGGGGTAGGAGAAAGTATTTTAACAAAGAATTACACACATCACCTTTAAATTCCCATTTGTCCTTTGCTATAGGATTCTTCTTTGCAGATCTATGTTCTTTCTCTTCCATCTCCTTTTTCTCACTCTGACTATCTTTGCTTTCTCTTCTTACAGTTATGTTTCATATTTCACACTGACCAGAAGCTTGCATGCACACAAAACATGCTGGCAGTGTCGCTCCGTAAAATACCTCAATTTGAAATCAGTGTAGAATGAAACTTAATTTGTAAGCCTGGCAACTCGATATGGGCATGGTAACTTCATCCATCACACAAAGCTGCACTGATTTGCCTTCCTGTCTGAATGAGAATAAAATCATGTGTCCAGCAGTCTTATGCAGTGGGGCTCTGAGACCAAAGAATAGGCCTGTGGGGTCAATGTCATTGAGTTTGATTGTGCTAAATACTCGGAAACAGGGTTTGATTGAGTTCAGCGTTCTTCATTCATTCATGCTTCTTGTGCCTGCCTCTTGTAATAGAAGGAAAAATATATCAGTATCTCCTTCTGCAAGCCCTGAGGCAATGCAGACATTTAACTGGTTTGTAAAACCTTTTATGTGGGACATACACTATTTCTACTTGCTAGGCACACTATAAACGGACCATCTTTTAAAATGTGTGAATGCCAGACTTGCATAAATAAAAATCTCTCTAGGTGATGCATCTCATTAAAACTAGGCAGCCTCATTTGAGACTAGCAATTTGGCATATTTCCATCCCAGTGATTTATTATTCCACATGTGTGAATATGTCTGTTTGTGCACTTCCACTTCTATACATTCTAAACATATGCACATATATGTTTACTTGCACTGTGATGGAATACAGCAGACCCAACGCACATCAATTCTGCCATCTAAATAGGGCTATTGGTTTTGCATTTGAAGTAAACATATGCTGAAGGCTCGCAGAGTGACAAAAGGCCTTCTTGTATAACACTGCGGTCCCTTTGTGCTGTTTTTCACAAGGTCAACAGCCTTTCCAAGGTGTGACGGTACAATCCAAACAATAGCCAAGCTAAACCTGTCAACATGTGATTTCACACATAAATGCACACGATACGAATACAAGTTAAGCTCAATAAACAGCATTTGTGGCATAATGTTAAATACCACAAAAAATAATTTCGACTCGTCCCTCCGTTTCTTTAAAAAAAAAAAAAAAAAAAAAAATCAAGGTTACAGTGAGGCACTTACTATATAAGTGAATGGGGCCAATTTTTGGATGGTTTGAAGGCAGAAATTTTAAGCTTATAATTTTATTAAAGCACTTAAATGTAATGTAATGTTAAAAATTACTATTTGTATTATTAAAGCTGTTAATTTGTTTAAATGTTAAAATTGGATATAACTTTACACAGAGAAGGTTAGCAAGAGATTTTATCACACTAAAATCATGTAATCGTGCAAATTGTTTTATGTCTTGTGGCTATACATTTTAAACAGTGAGTATTTTAATAATTATGGATTGACCCCATTCACTTCCATTGTAAGTGCCTCACAGTAACCCAGACTTTAGCATGTTTTAAAGAAAAGTAGGGACAAGTCTAAATAAATTATTGTGGTAGTCAACACTATGCCACAAATACTGTTGATTGAGCTTAAAGGAATATTCCGGGTTCAATACAAGTTAAGCTCAATTGACAGCATTTGTGTCATAACATTGATTGCCACAAAAAATTATTCTGACTCATCCCTCTTTTTCTTTAAAAAGAAAAAAGAAAAAAGAAAAGAAAATAAAAAATCGAGGTTACAATGAAGCACTTACAATGGAAGTGAATAGGGCCAATGTTTGGAGGGTTTGAAGGCAGAAATTTGAAGCTTAAAAATTTATAAAAGCACCTCTTAATTCTTCTGTTAAAACTCATGTATTATTTGAGCTGTAAAGTTGTTTAAATCGTAATTTTTACAGTCGTTTTAGAGTTTCAGGGTTCGTTGACATTACATCGTCATGGCACTGAAGTTGTAAAATTGGCTATAACTTTACACATAAAAGGTTAGTTAGCAATTTTATCACACTAAAATCATGTTAGCATGCATATTGTTTATTTATTGTGCCTATATGCTTTAAACAGTGAGTATTTTAACATTTACAGATTGGCCCCATTCACTTCCATTGTAAGTGTCTCACTGTAACCCAGATTTGTCCTTTTTTTTAAAGAAAAGGAGGAGCAAGTAAAAAATAATATTTGTGGTAATAAATATTATGCCACAAATGCTGTCGATTGAGCTTAACTTGTATTGAACTTGTATTGGAATATTCCTTTAACGTGTATTGACCCTGGTACATTCCTTTAATCTGAGCAAAGAAGCTTCATGCCGACACAGTTTAGGGCTGATAAAACCTAGTAAAAATTTCCAAAAAATTTGATTTTGACAAATCTGAAATTCTACAAAATGCTTTTCAAATCCATTTTTTCTCACGCAGGGCTCCAAGACTGCAACTAAATGGTCGTGTTTTGCAACCGTTTTTCCCGCCGATGCGACTAAATTTAGTTATAGGTCTCAATGGTGCAACTACAGCGTTGCCTAACTCTCTCTCTCTCTCACCGTTTATGCGCTGCCATTTTCTGTTAAGCAACATCAATGGCAAATGCAGCAAAAGCATCACAAAACAGCACTATCCCCTACCTGGACCAATTATCAGCACTGTTCATTGGCAAATGCAGTGCGAGCGCAGAGCAGTTGCATTTACTTGCACAGCACAGATCATTACAGCGCTGCAAGAACCAGTGAGAAGTACGGCACGACTCGCGAAACCCATTTAAATTTAGCACAGAATTCTCTAATGCAAACATCTATGAAAACACTGTAAACTGGTTTAAAAACAAATTGAATGGCCAGACATGGACAAGATGAACAGGAGGATACATTAGTGGTGCACCGATCAGGAAATTTGAGGCTGATACTAATCTCCGATTTTTAAAACTAAGTTCGGCCGATACGATACCGATTTTTTTTTAAGTGCCCTTTGCCACACTTTTGCAAGTTATATTGTGCAGTTATATGTTTATGCCCCACACAGTAAAATTATGGTAACACTTTACAAAAAGGTTCCATTTGTTAACATTATTTAACAACATTAGTTAACATGAACTAATGAACTTACTGTTAGTTACAACATATGCTAATATATTTTTAAAATCAAAAGTTGTATTAGTTAATACACATTAATGCACTATGAACTAACATGAACTAAAAATGAACAACTGTATTTTTATTAACTAACATTATGATCAATAAATGCTGTATTATTCATTGTTCATGATACCTAATGCATTAACTAATGTTAAAGAAATGAAACCTTTTTATAAAGTATTACCAAAATTACATAACAATTACATTAATTGTGAATTGCTAAGATTTATTTGTATTGAAAACAGTTATGTATAGTTCTGTTGTCAATATCAAAAGGTCATTATGACATACTGGCAACAGGTAAAAACCATGAGAGCATCACACACAGCAGAGATACTTTCAAATATAAGAAAAATATATCCTAAAACTGCTCCAGTGAGAAATCATTAATATCTATGATTTGTTTACTGTCTTTTGCATTTTGCTGTAACACAAATCACTAATTATTAAGCAAATGCGTGAAGACGCAGTGCCGTCATTGAAGGTTAAACAGTTATATCTGTGATTAGTGGTACTGTGAACAACATTCATCTGATTTAAATTGAGATCCTCACAGAATAGCGCTGAGATGAGTGACTGATGAGATATTGAGCGTGAATATTTGATTGACACCGAGAGCATTCATGTTAAAGAGAGTAAAGCTAAAAGCGCTCATGATCGCTCAAACAGTCTCTATCGCTCCACACAGCATCTGATTGTCACGACTCACATTGCATCACGTGTACTCAGATTTGTATTTTTATGTTTATTTGTTGTTTTTAATGAGTTTTTATACCCATTAGCAGCCCTTCATCCTCTTCCTGAACACTGTGCAGTGAGTCAGAATAACTACCGTAATGACGTTAGAAAATGGGCAACTTAATATTCATACGTGTAATTCTTACACATTTTTAAAAACAAAACGGCATATTCATGTGAATTACATCATGTCTGAAAGTTTAAATTCATGAATGCTTAGAACTGCCCAACAACTCACCCTCCAGAGGCCACTCTGTCATGCTTCAAGGGCTGAGCAAGCGCTCATTATAGGAGCAGTGTATGTGTTATTCCCTGCATGCTGCAAAAAAGATCGGCCCTAAATCTAGGCACGATTGCTGATCACAGATATAAGACGAAGATTGGCCAATTTCGATCGGTGGAATATATTCATAATAAATATTATAGCTCTATTCAGTTTTTAATAGGTTACAATATGGGGAATGGGGAACAATTTTTGTTACAGTTCTGGTAGTTTCTAAGTGTTTTTATCTTCTGTTTTTAAATGTGTTTAGGGTACTGTTTTTCATTACAAAAATGCCATAGTTTGTTTAATAGATATCATACCATCTTGCCATGGTAGTGAAGATCCATGCTTGGTTTTATCTATAGTTACTATGGTGTTGTTACAAATACAACTTAAAACTATCAAAAACTATAGTACATTTTCATACGGGCAAATGCTAAATAAAATCATGGGCTTTAAAGCCTGGACCTTTGTGAATTATGGTCAAAGCTTGTTTTCCTTCTGTGTAAAATATGTTCTCTTCTAATGCTCTCTGACTGTAGGAAAATATAACTGGTTTTGTTTCCATCAGAAAAACATGAGCGAAATCGAATCAATAAGAGCCTGATGAAAGGAGTCCCAACTCAACTGCGTCTTCAGAATAATTTAGCTCTGTATCAATTAGGTATTAACTTTTTACCTTTTACAGATGTTATAGATAACCTTCCTGTTGTTAATACCATCTGCATCTCAACTCATAATCAATGCCTTGCTATCGAATGAGCATTTCAGTGGGACAAAATATTTAGTATATTACTGGTAATTGCTCAAATATTTGTAATATAACAATAAAATCACTTTAATTATTAGTTTCTACATTTTTAATTTAAGACCCTAGACCCCAACTATAGAATTTAGTGGCAGCGGTGCCCTCTGGAGCCTGTCATGCACAGTACAGTTGCGACATCTTTGTTTGGTCAAACGTTAATGTCTTGTGTGTGTACAACATGATCCAACAGGAAATTGACATGTTGCTTCCGAATGTTCAGGTACCCTGAAATCGACCTTATTTTGTCAAATTACTGTCAAGTGCCATCCCCTATCAGAAATGATCTAGCATCTAGCAATCTCTAAGATTCGGGTTCTGGTCCCAAGGAAACCAAGAAGTAATCACGTTCACATAAACAAAGATGAGTGTAATTCGGAGGTTGCATTTTCACTCTAAAATTACATTTTGTGTTAGGGTTGGGGTTAGGACATATGGTTTACGCATTCCTCTTGACTAGGGATGCAGCGATTAAACAGTTTCACTATTAACCTTCTGGGGTCGACGGTACGCGCTGGCACGTCCTGCTGGATTTTTTCCTCATAACAGCGGAAACAACTTAAAATACTCCGTAATTATGGGCATACAGATAAGTGTAAGACATCATTAGAGACTATAAAGGGTCTACTTTTATTTGTGTACACTCACAATAACAACACAACCTTGTGCTTTTGTAAAATAAAGAAAATAAACAGGGTGCGCTTTCAGCCGTCTCTGTCTCCGCGAGCATCTTTCTGAAACACGTCACAAAAATGAACTGAAACTCCGCGAATATTTATCACACAAACATGAAACATATGTCAAATTTAAAACAAATATTCTCCTGCAATGTAATCTGTATGAAACAAAGCGATGTACAGTTTCTCCTGGCTCAGCTAATTATCACTAATGTGATCATACCCACCAGCGCACTATTCATACGGTAATGTGCTGAGGCGATCAATGCAAATGGTAAACGTCCCCGACACTGCCTTAAAAAGCATCGTTCATTCACTTTTCTGCGCGTTTGGAAGACGGCATGCTACACAGGTGAGGAAGCTCTTCAGAGTTCACATTTTCCTCAGAAGAAGAGCGGGAATCCGACGAGGAACGTTTGCATTTTGAAGAGCGACTTGATCCAGCCGAGGATATAATTTCGGATGAGTAAGTCATTTAGTTTTACTTACATATTAGTTTACATGCTATTTTATATAAACATGGACATATTTTACAAGTTGGACTATTTGCAGACTTGCCAGCCAGGATTCAGTGTATTGAAATTTGAAATATGTCCTAATAGGCAAGTTTTAGTTACATTTAAATGTTGTTTTGGCTAAAGCAGGTATTTAAATTGTATGCTGTATGATATAAATATGATATCTAATATGATATAAAAATAATATGAATGTTTAGATTATATTTTAACTAGTGTTTATGCTGCCTCATTATCATCAATAAAGCTTGTGCTTGCAAATATCTGTTCAGGTGTAAATGTGTAAAATGTGCTGTAAATATGCCCATATTAGAAAATCAGCATATTAGAAGGATCATGTGACACTGATGACTGCAGTAATGATGCTGAAAATTCAGCTTTGATCACAGGAATAAATTGCATTTTACAATATACTGAAATAGAAAACAGTTATTTTAAATTGTAAAAATATTTCACAATATCACTGTTTTTGCTGTATTTTGGATCAAATAAATGCAGCCTTGGTGATCAGAAGAGACTTCTTTTAAAAACATTTAAAAATCTTACCGATCTAAAACTTTTAAACAGTAGAGTAGGTCTAAAGTTTTTGAGTAAAGACTTTATGTAAAGAAAATGCATAGTCAGATTACTTCTTTTAACTTAAACTACAAACAATACATGCAATCAATAAATCTCCTCATATTCATTCTCTCACAGGGGAGGGGTCTTTGTCTCCTCAGGTGTGAATCACATCAATATTCATGATCATCCACGCCTCCTCGCATATGGCCTTTCTAACACTAAAAGTGTCTTACAAAAGTTAAATGACTATATTGTTTTGAATGAATGAGTGATCAGGATGGTTTTCACATTATTTTTGTAGCAAAAACTCTAGGCTACAAGATCCAGTTCTCAAAGGTCTTGTGAACAAATGTTTAGTATGTGTTATATGGCCTTATTTCAGTGACTTAAAATTGTTTTTTTTTTTTCAAAAACCATGCATAAACGTTATTTTCTCAAAAATACAAACATGTACATACATGTTGTTCACATATTACTGTAGCCCAGTTTGTGCTGAATACAGTGTTATCAGACTTTAGCCATTAATATGTTTTTAAGCAACTGAAAAAAGCACAAATGTCAAGGCATGTCAAAACTTCTGCAGGGCCCAAAACACCCTCAGACCCCAGAGGGTTAACTGAGATTAAAAATGTCACGGTTAATTTAACCGCAAGAATTTTGAATCCACGGTTAAAAACCGTGAAATTCTTTATTTAGACATGGCAAATATATATATAATATAAAAGAGATATTTATAATAATTTGTAAGCCTAAATGTGAAAAACTCTTGTGCATGTGCGGGTACTGGAACTGTTGTAATGGTTATGGATGGTGGCCACGTGGTGCTTAGCCAGGTGTCACGTACTGAACGTGAACTTCAAGTGAAACTGGGGATTAAACACTAACTCCAAAATATAACAGAGGAATTCGATCTACCCTCATATCCACCAAAAAAGCAGCTGTTTGGCAGCATTTAAATGATTGACTGAAGACGTCAGATGTAAATTATGCAGACAGAAGTCATAGAAAGATACACATCCTACAAATGGGACATGATGCTCCATTAGTCATCCAACAACAAACTAGTAAGTTTGATATTTTTAGCTGTGGTGATTTTAAAGTGATGAATTAAAAGATGCAACTTTTTGTAATGTTTAAGCGTGCTGACAGCACGCAGTGTATTGCATGTAGTTACTATCAGCAAAGTCTTTCTAGCAAGTCAGTCCACTGTCGGCCATCTTTGGAACACTCTCTGGAGGCTATTTCCAGTCATGACAGTGCAGCTCCTATCTTCTTGAATGAAGGAACACCGAAATCTCAAAAAATGTTTCCCAAGCTTACGTTTAAATGACATATTTCAAATCAGCAGTAAAATCAAACAACACTGGTATCATAAATTGTGCTTCTTTACCTCAGGTTACGCTGAAAAACACAATTTTAACGGCTTGTTTTGCTAATGCACATGCGCATTCTCGAGTTGATTGACAGGTGATGTCTATATTTAAAAGGTTATTGGCTCTTTTACCTGTAAGGCGGGACTTCCATTCTACATCCACTGACTGTTGGGCGCAAGCTCCTTTGTTGGATGTTCCATTCTCCCATTCATTTGTATAGAAATGGCCCGTCTCTGCTAAATAGTCTCTGTTATCAGCAAGTAAACTATGAAAAAAAGCATCTTAAAAGCATTGCTTCTGTACAAATTCACCGCATTCAACAATAAATGTCAATTTTAGTCATTATTGGACTTTAAATTGCCTGCTGTGAGCAATGTTCCCATTATTATAAATAGTCCACAGGTTTATTTGTAAGGTGTTGTGGACAGTATTTTTATAGAGTCTGTTGCCGATTCTTTATGTTGGGGTGTCTGACAGACAACGAATTGCTTTAATAAACTGTTGCAGAAGAAAAAACTGTTGGATGCCTTGAACTAGGCTACATGTTGTGCACCCATAGTAATCTTGCATTTACACACTTTTGAAGCACTCTGGTTACACTGAAGCACATCACTGAGCTTGGGATGCACATTAAAAGCGGTGTCGTGCCCTAGACTGGAGCGTTATTATATACCTCCTATTTAGTTTTTGTGTATTGATCAGTTTTCTTATTGTAGGGCTGCCCTTTGCCTAGAAATACATCCACTAAGATGTTCAGTTGTGATATGATATGCATTTTTTGCATCAGTGCTGTTGTATAATAAGAAAAATTGCAAATAATCGTAAAACCGGATAACCTTGATTTTTTTCTCTGACGGTAATCTCACCATCAAAAACTCACACCACGGCATCCCTACTCTTGACTGTATTATAGGGCTGCACGATTATAGCAAAAATCATAATTGTTGATTATTGCCCTTGATATTGTAATCGCGATTATTTATGTCGATTAAAATATTAAATTACCGTGACGTCACAAAGCAGTTCTTCAGAGTAGCAGATTTCAATGGTGGATATGAGCTGCTCTCCAGTTTCTTTTAAGCATCTTTTAAGCATTAAATATTGTAATAATGTTTGTTAATGTTAGGCCAAATAAAATGGATATTGCTAAATTACTGCTTAAATTATTAGTCCATATACAGTAAATAATATGACATATTCAATATTCAAACTTATTAACAGCCGATTTAAATTGACCAAGTTACTTACTGCATTCAGTAAGCCCTTTGGTGGCGAGACAGGGGACCATTCATCCCGTCAGATCTTCAATGGTGATCTTGTTCATGTAAGATCATTGTTAGATCATTTTTGGCCTCAGTGGCACTTTGGAAATTAAAAACAGTCATTTGCGATCGGAGTTTGTGCAATTCGTGAAAATGTTAAATCTACTAATACCAGCTGCGTGGCAAATAGGTCTTATTAGAGCAGACGCAATAACAATGACGGTGATTCCTGAAATATGCTATTCCTGCCATATTCTTTATGTTGGCAAAACAAACATAGAACAGTTAAGCTGAATTACTTTATTGCTATTTTGTGGTTCATTCTCGGTGGGCGCGTGGTGAGTTGAGTGTGGTTGCCGCGGTGGATGGCGTGAAGCCTCCACACACGCTATGTCTCCGTGGCAACGCGCTCAACATGCCACGTGATAAGTTGCACGGGTTGATGGTCCCAGACGCGGAGGCAACTGGGATTTGTCCTCCACCACCCGGACTGAGGCGAATCACTACGCGACAACGAGGACTTAAAAGCACATTGGGAATTGGGCATTCCAAATTGGGAGAAATAAAATAAAATAAAAAAATAAAAAATAAAATAAAATAAATAAAATTGTACACATAAATCGAGCAACGTGACAAACTCTCCCATTACAATGACTGCTGTTACTCACTACAGGTTTACACTGTTTGAGACCTGCATTTCGACGCGAGCTCAATGATGCTCCGCACAAAGTTCTGCACTCTTGCGAATGCTCTTATAAAAAACAAAGCTGTCTAATCAGCATAATAAATCAATTATTTACACTGCGTCTATGCCTTGATTAGAACGGGAGTGTTTTAGTTTTGTCATGTTGCTCATTTGCAGTGTATTTAACATCTACGTTCAAAGCGAGTGGTGCAATATGCAATGAATCCAATATAATTCCAAAGTGCTTTTTGCTCTTGTTCTACAGCTTCTTTTCGAGTGTCAGGTGATGTTTCTTCAGTATTCATTTTCATGTGCCACCGCGAACAGAGGTGGAACATAAAGCAAGCATCTGGGCATTCAGACGGTTTAAAACTTGCGCATTAGGATCAGTTGTCATTTCTGATAGGACAGAGGACTAATTTAAGCGGCTCTGATGGCCATTGCCGTTTCATTGCTCAACGGACATGTTAGTGCTTGGTTAGAATACTTAACCGCTGCAAAAACACATTGTAAATAGAAACCATTGATGCAAAAGGAGCAGACTTAATTTAAACTTTGTAATCGTCGGTTTTAATAAACTGTTGCAGCAGAAAAAAACTGTTGGATGCCTTGAACTAGGCTACATGTTGCGCACCCATAGTAATCTTGCATTTACACACTTTTGAAGTGTGTAAATGCAAAAGCGTATAAATTGTAATCGTGAAAAAATCATGATTACATAATCGTTGCAGCAATAATCGTAATCGCGATTAGTTTTTCGATTAATTGTGCAGCCCTAGCTGTAATTGACACTTTTCACGATTATATAATTGTGACAGCTGTAATTGTAATCTCGATAATTTTTTCTATTAATTGTGCAGCCCTACTGTATTACATCATTTACAACTAAAGATACATCTCGCTTTTGGCGTAACATGCAGCTTACACGTGCCCACTTCCGGTTTCGGCCACTGGGGGCAGTGGACAAATTTCAGTAATCACAGGTCGATTTCTGCTGAAAAACATTCGACCTAATGTTTTTAAATTCACAATGACATCAGTCTGCTGTGAAACATGGCCAGTGCTACTGTAATTGTAAATATAAGCTTTCAATCATCTCAAAGACCATTTGTTTTCGATGAGTATTCCAATATATCAGTGTGGCCTTGATAAGCACATTCAGATCTCCTTAGAGCTGGCCTCAAACAACGAAGGTGAAACTGATATAATGGAGTAGCTAAAGATACCTAGTGTACCTTAATACACTTATGAAGTTCATATTGTGAGAACAGGAATGAAACAACAGGAATCTGTTTGGCATAAAATAGCAGGTAATTAGGTGAAATTAGAAAGATGAGGAAGATTAAAATAAAGATGATGAACAAGTAGAACAAGGAGAAGGGGTGAGAAAAGTAACCTCATCTGCACATCAGCTCAGCTGAAATGACACCAAGATTAAGCAAAAGCCAATGAGCCCTTGAAAGCTGTCACTGCCAATTTCATTCTGGGAGAAGTCACCACTCACACAGATCTCTTCTGGCATTACGTAAAAGACTGTCACCTGGTTCCAAACAAGAAGGAACAGTGTGGTGAAAGAAGTTCTGATTTCATGATGCTTTGATAGACTTTACAAAAATCGTAAAGGTCTTTGGAATCTGCAAGGGGCTCCACATTCTTATTATGTGCCCTTGTTTTGAGACAGCCTGGTCTCATGAAAATTACGTGACTGTGGCAACATTTTTGCAAAATTATATTAAGTGGTTCATTACACGTATCGCTGCAATTTCAATGTCCTCTGTAGGGAGCTTAAAGCGAGTTTAATGTTCTCACAAAAAGATTATGTTTTTAAGTTTAATGCTCTAAGAAGTTTTAAATTAATAAAACCTACCTCCATAACCTAGACCTTTAACAGAAATCTAACCAATAGTGTCATAAAAAGCAAATGTAAGATGACATTTTTATTATATTTTAAAAAGAACAAAACCAACGTCTCTAACCTAAATGATACATCTAACCGATAGTGTCATAAAAGCAAATGTGAGATGAAAAATGCAACAGCTGAAGCAGCCACGTCATTTTGTGGCATTTCAATGACACTTTCAGCTCATGTTCTAACTCGCCTGCTTTGCTGGTCTTCCGTGTTCGAATTCAAACACTCTATGAATAGCACCACTGCGCAAGTTAGACACACTTGAGTAAGCCTGTATATGTAGTTGGTTGTGTAATGCAAGCGTTAAAATATAGTCATTCAAATCGTGCGTTATAGTAAAAGTGTCAAATGTAATAAGATAGTATTGTATGGAGAACAGAGCAAAAGATAGGTGTTTGTAAACTGTTAGTCTGCTGTTTCACTCATGATTTGTGTGAAAGTGAAGAAAGCTAATTGCTGTTGTAGTGCCTCTAGTTTATTAATTTACCAACAGCAGCAATATGTCGAATGAGGCTCGTAAAAGTTATTTTGCAAAAATGTAGTTATAGTAACGGACTTACTATGAGACCAGGTTGTTTGAGACCACCTTATCTGCTGAAAAGGGGAAGCATCTACAATCAGTGTTGAAATCAAACACAGGAAGAATACAGATAATTGAAATTCTATCCTCCCCCAAGGCCTAAGAGCAAAACTGCTAAAAGATCTTTATCGTGTGCCTGTATCGTTTGGGGTTAAAGGGAGGTCTGCTGGCCCAGACCAGATTCTCATGAGAGGAGATACAGGATGAGTACAGAAGACACTGCTGTCAGCATACCAATTAGTCAATTAAAAAAGCAGTAAAAGTGACCCCCTGAAACTATCGGAAACATCATGCAGACTTCACGTGTGATCATGTTGGAGTTTATAATGCTTGATAAACAGTTTAATGAGCAGTTCACTAGAGATATAATCCATGAGTACAAAAGCACTTCAGATGCACCAAACCTGAAAAAACTCAAAGGAAATATCTGAGGAAGGTAGCATTTTAGAAGAGGAAAGAGTTTAAATCTAATTCCTGAAGTGGTTGCTTTCCACAGTAAATACTCACTGTGTAACTGGTCCTGCTCGACCCGCTCCGAGCAGGATTCAAACAGGCATGGGAGGCATGGGAGGCGGGCACGCTAACGAGGAGGCTAAAGGCTACAGCCCCTGGCGTCAGTCGCAAGTGTGCCTCTTGAGGCCAGGGGAGTGAATTTTACACACTGCACAGCTACCTACCAGCTGGCTACCCCCCTAAACCTCAATCCCATCCAGGTCACAGCACCACTGTAACCAGTCCTGCTTGACCCACTCCAAGCGGGATTCGAACTGGCATCAGCCAGCATGGGAGGTGGGCATGCTAATGAGGAAGCTAAAGGCTACAGCCCCTAGCATCAGACGCTAGTGCACCTCTTGAGGCCAGGGGAGAGAGGTTTACACACTGCACAGCTACCTACCAGCTGTCTACCATTACAACTGCACAATAGCAAGCTTCAAAGTGTTTTACTTTAAAGAGTAAACAAGAATTGAGTACAGATGATTTTTATTTTTTGTGACAAGCTTGGATGGAGGATGGAGCTAATAAATGGAGTTAATTAACAGAGGTTCCGGAGGAACATGTTAATTTTAATCTGACAAATCACAGCCCACGAGCAGGAGTATATAAGCTGCTGCTTACCTGCTTCCTGTGACAACTCTCCTGACATGAGAATCTTTCCGGCATTCGGCCCCGCCCATTTCCCCATGAACAGACCCAGGCAAACGGATCATAGTATGCAACTTTCCTGCAAAGCATTCGGCTTCACCAGAACAGCTCTTCCATCCAAACAGTCTCGTTATTCAACAGAAGCTGCCATAGCAGCTCTTTGTTTTTAGCAGTATTGATGGCTACCACGTTAAGTGTTTATATATATATATATATATATATATATATATATATATATATATATATATATAATTTATTTATTTTTGACCCTGTCTGTCTTTCTATGCTCCATTCGACGAAGCAGTTTTTAGCGTGAAATTGCTGCCGCAAACTGGCTGCTCCTGCACTTTCAAAAAAGTGAAAACAGCTCTCTACGACTGGTCATATGTTCTCTTATCTCTGCGAGAACTGTCACTGTATTGTATGCAGGTTTACCTCTCACTTTCTCTATCTAGGTGTCTTTCCAAGACTTTACCATTACCTACCAAGGAGCCAAAGATGGCAACCATTTTAGTTAAGAAAGCACAACTGCGGTGCTTCTGCCTTCAGCTCAAAACATCCCTAAGCAGCACAAATATGCTGTCCATGTGCCACAACTGCGGCGTCTTTTGGGTCATGCAACAAACTCCCACGACACCACAAAGCAGCGCAAACGTGCTGTACAGGTGCCGCAACTGCGGTGTCCTTTGGACCATGCGACAAATTCCCACCACACAGCAAAGCAGCGCAAACATGCTGTACAGGTGCCGCAACTGCGGTGTCCTTTGGACCATGCGACAAACTCCAACCACACCGCAAAGCAGCGCAAACGTGCTGTACAGTTGCTGCAACTGCGGTGTCCTTCGGACCATGCGACAAACTCCCACCACACAGCAAAGCAGCGCAAACGTTCTGTACAGGTGCCGCAACTGTGGTGTCCTTCAGACCATGCGACAAACTCCCACAACACCGCAAAGCAGTGCAAATGTGTTTTCCAGGTGACGCAACTGCGGAACCTTTCAGCCCGTGCCACTACATCTCCCACAACACCGCAATCATGTTTCTTGTTTCCTCTTATGTGTCCTCTTATTAAAACTCTAGGGGCACAGCTCATAAATATATACCCATCACAAACTGCAATTCAGCATGGTTCTTTACTCTGCTCCACCCGCCATTCAAATGCAGTGTGGGCCCTCCCGTTCAAACACTATGCAGGCTTTCCCATCGAACTGCAGTGTGGGCTCTCCTGTTTGAATGCAGTGTGAGCCTCAGTGCATTGGTCGCAGGCTCTCCCGTTTGAATCGCAGTGTGGGCCCACCCATTCGACCGCAATGCAGGCTCTCCCGTTCGAATCACAGGGTGGGCTCTCCTATTCTAATGCAGTGTGAGATTTCATGTCATTCATTCCGTTGGCTCTCCTGTCCGAAACGCATTCTGAGCTCACCTGTTCGAGTGCAGTGGTGGTGCAGCAATCTTAAGAGCCTTTTAGCTTTTCCCATTAACCTTGGCATTGACATTTCCTTTGCTCATGGTTGAAATGAGCCCAACACACAATAAGGTGTGCCTAAATGTGATAAACCATGTGTGCCCAATTTGATACTGCAGCCACAGTGCCCCACCAGATAATACTGCCGCAGCATTGACCGCATACTCTCGATTATGCCACAGCATCACCCCTTTTGCATTTTGATACTGCCGCAGCAGTGCCCTGCCATGACAAATGTAATAAAGTTGTATTCTTAACTAACCATTCACTTCCCTCAAAGCTGCATATAAACGTATGCCGCGTTTTCCATAACTAACCTTCTGCTTCCCTTACAGACGTATATAAAGATAATAAATTAACATATTCCTAACAAACCATTTGCTTCCCCTACAGGTAAGTACAAACTAACCTTTGCTTTCCTTACAGGTGTTGATGAATCTAATGAAGTCTTTTGTGCCCTACTCGATACCAGAGCAACGATGCCCCACCCATACCAAATGTGTGTACATGGTTGTTAATATTTTCTCCACAGGCGCTTTCAATGTCTAAGTTCCATACTTTCATAGGAGTGCATCTTCAGCAATGGAAACACAGCAGCACTCCCACAGAAGCTCCTTCACTATGCCCCCAGATACTCAATCCACTGCCATAGCAGTGGTTTAAACTCCGCTCCCGCAGGAGCAACCCCCCCACCCCTTTTTACTATTCCATCTCCTCTACTCCACTGCCACAGCAGCATTTTACCATGCTTCTGCCAAAGCCTTTATGTCTTCGCTTCTCAGCAGCTGCAGCTAGCATTACAGGAGATAGCGGTCACCACCTCCTCTTCTCAAAGCACCATATTTCCCTATCTATGGGTAGTCAATTGAGTGAGGCTACCTCTGCAAACAAGCCCCGTTCATCACATTCTCCCCGTTCAATTGCTTGCTGGGCTTACCCGTTCAAACGCCGTGAGCACTCTCTCTTTATAGAGCAGTCTCACATTCGAATTGCAGTGTGAGCCCTCCCTTTCAAACGCAGCGCGAGCCAACTCTCATTTTCACCTTCCCCGTTCGATTGCTTGCTGGGCTTACCCGTTCGAATGCCATGAGCTCTCTCTCTTTATAGAGCAGTCTCCCGTTCGAATCACAGTGTGAGCCCTCCCTTTCGAACGCAGCGTGACCAACTCTCGTGCTCATTTTCCCTGTTCGATTGCTTACTGGGCTTACCCATTCGAATGCCGTGAGCTAAACCTCTCTCTCTTAGAACAGTCTCTCGTTTGAATCGCAGTGTGAGCCCTCCCTTTCAAACGCAGCATGAGCCAACTCTCATTTTCACCTTCCCTGTTCGTATACCGTGAGCCCACCCACTTCTACAACGAGTGGTGGTCTCTAGTTCGAATCGCAGCGTAGCCCTCTCGACCAGCCATCGTACAAGAACGCACCTTCAAACAAATGCTTAAAGCACTCCCTCTATACAGATTTTGGGGGGAAGAACAGTTCAGAAGCATCCGCCAAGCCAATTTACCAAATAGAATTGTTGCTGGCTTGCTGTTCTAAATACTTCCGGCCATAGACATGGTAATGTTCTTTCATCTTAACGCCTTTTTGGGGGTAATCAGGACTCAAGTCGAGTCTTGAGCTCCGAGCCCTCCAGTATTCGGACAGCAAGCCAAATACATTTACTGCTTCAACACAAGATTACATTAACATACGAACTACTGAAATGGAGTTAATTAACAGAGGTTCGGGAGGAGCATGTTAATTTTAATCTGACAAATCACAGCCCACGAGCAGGAGTATATAAGCCGCTGCTTACCTGCTTCCTGTGACAACTCTCCTGAAATCTCACCTCCACCCCATCTCCACCTATTCTCTAGATTCATTATCTAAATAAGTAAAGTCCAGGGGGGGTAATCAGGACTCGAGTCGAGTCGAGAGCTCCAAGCCCTCCAGTTATACGGACAGCAAGCCAAATACGTTTACTGCTTCAACACAAGATTACATTAACATATGAACTACTGAATAAGTTTTGGCACACTAGCCAACAAAACAACAGCTAAACTTGATACCCAAGAGTACAACTGATGTAGAATGGACAGCAAGTCCTTGATTTTTAATAATAATATTCCCAACAAATGGGTGCTGTTTAGATATAATTGAAGCAAAGAAAAAACTTGGATTCGGGTGGTCATAAAGAATAAAACAGAACATTATAACAGAGATACACTCACTGAGAACTTTATTAGGAACACCTGTACACCAACTTATTCATGTGATTTATCTAATCAGCCAATCATGTGGCAGCAGTGCAATGCACAAAATCATGCATATACGGGTCAGGAGCTTCAGGTAAGGTTCTCATCAACCATCAGAATGGGGAAAAAATTTGATCTCAGTGATTTTGACCGTGGCATGACTGCTGGTGCCAGATGGGCTGGTTTGAGTATTTCTGTAACGGCTGATCTCCTCAGATTTTCACGCACAACAGTCTCTACAGTTTACTCAGAATGGTGCCAAAAACAGAAAACATTCAGTGAGCGGCAGTTACTGTATGTGGACGGAAACCTTGTTGATGACAGAGGTCAACAGAGAATGGCCAGACTGGTTCGAATTGACAGAAAGGCTACGGTAACACGGTTAACCACTCTGTACAATTGTAGTGAGCAGAATAGCATCTCAGATTGCACAACACATCGAACCTTGAGGCAGATGCACTACAACAGCAGAAGACCACATCGGGAACTTTATTAGGACCATAGTTTTCCTAATAAAGTGCTCAGTGAGTGTATAATAGATAAGTTATGATATAGCCTAATGTCTGACATTTTGGATATGACATTATTAAACCTTATAAGGGCTTACAGAATGATTTCAGAAGATTCTCCCAGAAACAAATTTGCCAGAATAACAAAAAGTGTCTGTGACGAGGAGGAGGGCAGGGCCGGGCCGTGAGGACACACGCCCGGCCTTGAATTGGGCTGTGTGTGTGTCTATGTGTTGATTTGAGTTCATTTATGTTATTAAAACTTCCGTTGACTGTTCAGCCGATTCCTGCCTCCTCCTTGCCCACCTTACCCCGTTACAGTGTAAACATAAATTTATAAGCAACACTACAACAGACAATGCGGGCATAACTCTAATGCAGGACAAATACTGTTACCCTGCTCTTACAGTCAACTAGCAAAAACAGAAAATAGCAAGCTTCTCTATATGCATAAAATAATGCACAGAAGAAAATGTATTTTCTTCAGATACTTCTTGTTGGAAATATTTGGAGTTTTAAATGAGCAGAACATTTGTTTCAGCCATTTAGCTTCATTCCCATGAGCTCCTCTATCACATTAGCTAAATAAGAAGTCATAAAACTACTAGTCTAGCATTCTGCAAACAAAAAATGCAGTCTAAAGAGATGGAAAAAAAAAACATTCAATTATTATTTTCTTTAGTGATGTTTTAATAAATGATGTTGTTCTGATTTAATATACACTAAATAAAATGGAACAATTACCACCAGCCTTTAGCACAATATGGTGCATGTACCTATATAGAGATTCTTTTCAATAGCCACTGTTTTGTGAGTCCTTTTCCACATTCCCTAGCCTGATTAAAAGCACCTCTCCTATACAACATTTCTTGAAACTCATATTTAGAATAAGCAAAATTCCAACTGCCTATTATGTTTTTGGCATCATTATAAAAACAGGCAAAAAAAATGCAGTAATACCATTCTTTAGTTCACTGATCTTGATAGACGTCATTCATAGCGCTGATTCACATGGATGATTCTGAGTCACTGAGGTGATTGACTGAATGGCTCTATTGAACTTAAGGGACCTCAACAGTGACTCAACTCTGGGATTCATTGTAATGGCCCAAATACCACCAGCCCTGACTCACTCAACTGAATCGGCACCTACTGTGAGGATCAGAGCTTTGACTTGTAATAAGAGTAATGACAAACAGCAGGTATTCCAATACAATGTTGTATTGATCAAAGCTTCTACATCTATAATGGCCTCTATGACCCCACATGAGGCTGCCTAGCATTGAATAGCAACACTGTAGGATTAATGCATGCAGAGCTTTTCATTTAGGTCTTTTTTCTATTAGTCATCTGACTAAGCAATATTGCATAACTAAATGTTGGGCTGTTAATAGCTTTACATTGACAATGTCAGAAATCTTTTTATTTTATTTTTTATTAAAAAAAAACTGGATCAGCTTTATGACACATTATGCATACTACATTCTCATCACGTTCTGTGTAAATAACCCTATCAGGTCAAATCCATATACTGACAAGTCTTTGTAGAACTGTACTCTTCAATTATCTAAATCTTTGAGCTGTTTTGTTTTTCAAAAGTGTACTGAAGCAATTGTGATTCACAATTGTGAGAATGTTTTTTTTTTGTTTTTTTTTCCAATGGCCACTTACTATAGCAGTAACTCTAGCAGTTAACAGTGGTTTCAAAGCATGTTGTAAATAGTCAGGGATCAGCTTGGATCAATATCTGGGGGAAATTGGATGGGACCTCTGAAAGATACCTCTCTGAACAAGGAAACATTTTATGGTTCTTTCAGTTTCATTCATTGTTAGGTCAATAATCTGCATCTTCTCTCGAGATAATTTCTGAATGCATGTTAGATTTTTTGCATTTCATTTAAACTTGCTTATCAACAGGCTTTTGAGTAAAAAAAAAAAAAAAAAAAATATATATATATATATATATATATATATATATATATATATATATATATATATATATATATATATATCATGTAACCTATGTAATTGATAAGGATAGAAGAATATGATTCATTCATAATCATATGTTTAGTAATTGATCAAACTAAAATATGTGATGAGATGCACTATTTACAAAAACATTCGTTGCGCTTTTTGACCTTGTGAACGGTGAATCCCACATTCGCCTCTGTTACACCAAAAGTCACCTTGGAAGATGAATGAGTGTAGCGAGGGATGGCGCAAAAGGAACTGAATATCCTATCGCCGCAAGACTGCACACAACCACCGACTTCCAGTGTGAACGAATCACATGACTGTACAACGGCAATGACACCGCTTTATTTTGGTCCATCACCCTCTTGAAGAATATCTATAATTAGAGCTCGTCTCGTGCGGCCGAATTTGGCCGAATGTGCACGAATTCGTTTGGGTTTTAGGGGCTCGCGACAGGACGTTCCAAGCATAAAATCCACCAGAAATGACGGTTGTGATTCCACAGTCTGCTTGTTCACATCCCATGTAGGTGTCCCGTGAACAATACTGCAATCTTACAAATTTATCAGCGATGTTTGTACACTTAAAGTTTGATCTCACCAGACGCATGCAACGGTATTCAACGCAATGTTCTGATTATGAGAAGTGGTGCATATTGTTTATTAGGCGGATTTTCTCAAGGTGAGACCAACATTTCAACTGACACCTCTCGTTCATGGTCTTACCTTCAGCTGTCGCCTTGCCATGTCGGTCGGCTGCTTGGCGTTGAAAGGATAGGCGATGCATCGCATAACAAAGACATAGAGTTGTAGCTTCTTCTTTCGTTCCTCTTCTTCCCTATGCAGTTTCTCCACGTCCTCCTTCTCCTGCTCGCTGGCGGCCGACGGACTCGGGCTGGATGGACGCGCGCTGGAGCCTCGGCTGGTGGGTTGAAGCCTATCTGAGCTCTCGCTGGTCCTGCTGGGGGAGATGCGAGTGGATCCGGACTGAGGAGCCATCACCTCTCGGCTTTCCTCCTCCACTATCCCGTCCGATTCTTCTTCGCTGGACGACGGATCCAACATTTTTGCTCTCGGGCTGCGCTCGCCTAACCTTACAAGCTAATTAAACGCGCGACGGGATATTTACGGCGTGAGATGTATAAAATTGTTGACGCGATGCTCGGCATTCAGAGGGCTGGTCGGATTATGGTGGATTTTTGATATCCTCAAACACTTTGGATGCTGGAAGTAGGATGCGGAAACAGACGCTGCAATCTCTTTACACGGCCAGAGCGAAGATGATGCTACTGCTGCAATCGTGTTCCGTGCTGTGCCTCTGTTCGCCAGTCATTGAGAGGGACTCGAGAGGAAAGCGGTTGGGAGGGGCGCGCGCAATGAACAGAGCGAATGATGGCCACTTCCTGCCGAGTTTCGCGCGTGAGACGCAGGCGCTGTCCGCGGTGCTGGATGCGCGAGAGGGTCATATCGGACGCGAAAATGGTGAGGTGAGTTGACCCTCAGAACATGCTGTTCATTAACAAAGCAGTGACTCGACACCTGAAGGGCCTTTCAAATCTCTCGTTTTTAACGATAAAACCCCTGTGTCCCAATACCCACATTTTAACTACACCTTTAACATTATTGTATTGACAGTCATAATCAAACTTTTAAACTATTGATTTATTATTTTATCGCATTTATCTTTTACCAAATGTACTGGTAACCATAGTTTTTGAGAGAATACCATACAGAGTGTGTTCTGTAAAATAAATCAGTATGGAATCTCCCATCTTATTTTTTCATTTCATTATTGGATGACGTGGTGGCTTAAACCAGTTTTCACAGCTTACTGCAGTAACAATAACTGTAATAAAATTGTATTTTGGCAGAAACATTGTACATTTTGTAAGGGACATGATCAAAAATCAATCAGTCAATCACTGGATCAGATTGCTACTGAGTTGAGCACGAAATCTGTGCCTTTTGTGTCCCTCATAAACAAATGTGTAAACAAAGACTTTAAAGGTGCACTCAGTCATTTTTTCATCATTAAAAAAGTTTAACTCTCAAAGACATGAATTGTAATTTTGCAATATATGTAGGAAATCATGACCACTCACATTAAAATGAAGACTCCAGTCATATCAGTAACATTATAAAAGCTGTTTTATTCTACATGGAGAGGGTCCACACATGGGGGCTGCCATGTTAAAATCACATGACCAGCTGAATACTACTCGCTTAATCTCAGTAACCGTCCTGTTATTTGACACTTTCACTCATTGATTAAAGTAATCATGGCTGACTTTGAATACAAAATTTCTACAATGGCATCTGAAACTGAAAACTACTGATTTTAAATGATGCTGCATCCAAACCACTAGGTGTCAGTGTAAGTCCAAGATGACACAAAGACAAAAGTTAGTGAGTGCACCTTAAACAATGAGTAGAAAATCCCACTTTTTACGACATGTTATTTTAGGCAATTTTTAACTTTCTTATTATACATTTCTTTTTTCGTTTTTTATATATTTATTTATTTATTTATTTATAGTCTTTCTTTTATAAGGATGCCTTTTGCCATGTCCCCAGCTCTGTGTTTCCAACTTCTCCTTGGGTATTAGCAAATATGCACATTTTGGAAATAAAAGCCAGTAATTCGTATTTCCTCTCTCTCAGTATGTTTTAGTGGACATAATATATATATATATTTTAAAGACTTAAAGTTGTGTTTCTCAAAGTTATGTGTCAACCCTGTTACCAAGCATACTTTTTACATTTATCATTTAATAAAGCCATATTTTAAGAAAACAGTTCTGTTAATGGCACAAATGTGATCTGAGCAGCTTTTTAAAAATCTGATATCAACTTGCGTTTTTCATTATATTGTGCACTGTTGACTAAATATACAGTACATAAAGTTCCAACTTCACTCTATAAAGGGACAAATAGTCCTAACAAGCTGTGTTTTGCCATTCAGCAGAAGCTACTACAGGGACACTCCCCCTGGAGCAACCTGGGGTTCAGTGTGTTACTCACAAGGGCACAGTGGTAATAGGGAGTATTGTCTGTAGTTGTCTCCATATGTACAACAAAAAAAAAAATTTTTGGGGGGTGGGGGGTGGGTGGGGGGTGGGTTAGGGCATTTCTGAAGGAGCAAGCTATGGAATGCTGTAAGTGCTTAGTGCTCGCCTATCAAAACCAGCACATTACCGATTGTAGCCACAATTAATTAAATCAATAAATAATATGCCAGAGATAAAAAGAAAAAAAGAAAGAAAAATCAGATAAACAACCGTGTCAGCTGTTGATAAATCAGATAAACAACAGTGTCAGCTGATACATGAACAGTGTGATTAATGACTAGCCCCACCCTTTAACCCATATTTGCTTATGTGAGACCTGCTTTTATTACTCTTGTCTGCATTTCTTTCTTGATCTTCCTAATCATTTACCTCTTCTTCTTCTTCATCATCAAAACAATTTTTCAACCATGGCACTTATCCACACATGAATAATGTATTATTTTTTTTCATCACAGCATTCACACTAAAAGATTTAGGATCTGTTGCCCTCAAAAGCAAATGCATATTTTAGTCATTTTTTGAATATTTGATAGCATTGGCTTACATTCTTCTTGTCTTTGTCACTGTGATAAATATCCCTATCACACGCAGCCCCGTGGCAAGAATTAGTCCCAAAATATGTGCAGTTATGTAGCCATATATCAAAAGGCTTATGGATTGTACATTTCCTAAAGGACAGGGGAAATGTGCTCCAATCATGTCGATTTGCATTCACAACTTGATCAGCCCTCCCATTTGTCAAGATTGTTCATGCATTGGGAAACCACATGTAAAGCCACAGTGATAGGTAGACCATATTTAACAGGAAGTTGAAACGAAGTTGTGTGAACATTTATCAGCTACCCAGGTTGCACGATCATATCTGCTAAGGTGATTCTCACGGATCCTCTCAAGAAAATCTCCAGGTCATATTTAACACCAAATCAATACCAAAAAAAATAAATACAAATTATATATACAGTAAATATTTTGCACAAAGTAAATGAAGATTACATTTAGGACCAATAAGAGTTTTTGCATTGTGAGATGATTTTCAGGACACTTAAGCACATGAACCCCAGTTCTCTCTCTTTTTTTTTATTTTTATTTTTTTTTTTATTATTATTTCAGTAAAACAAAATGCTGTTGTCATTTTTTTTTTTTTTTTTTTTAAATAAAAATCAGTGAAAATGAAAGGCAGTAGCTTGTCATTCCAGCCTGACAACCCCACAATCAGGAAAATTAGACCTTACCTGTTATGCTGCGTAGCCCTGGTCCAGGCTCTTGGCATCCCAAAACTGGACTAGGTGGAACATATTGTTTTTCTTAAGTGGGGTAAATAGGTTTGTTATGAAAAATTTCAAAATGGTCTCAAATTGACTGATCCAATCACAATGGAGATCAATTTGTTTATAGAATACTTGACATGTTATGAAATGCCAAATGTGATTGAAATTAACAGGTAATGGTTAACCCTTTTCTGAAGTGGTTATTCTGAATAAGTGTTATCTTAATTTGTTACTCAAAAAAGCATCTTGCTGTCTCAAATGTATTTGCCTAAGTTGACAAATTTTGCCCTATAACTTTTGTCCCTTTATTTACACAATATCACTTTAACACCCCTGTGGGCCTTTTACCCCCAAATGTGGGGTAAAAGGCTCCCTCGCCACCTTTTTTTAAAATATAATTTTTCCTTAGACGTGCCTTTAGCCCTGTAGTACCCTACTGTTCAGATTTCAAATTTGAAGTTATGCATTTCTTTTGTGATTTTATGATATTTTTACATTTCTCAATTATTCAACTCATATTCATATAAAATAAGCAGGGCTGCATTTAGGAATTGTTGGGCCTGGTAAAAGATGTATTCAGCGGGGCCCCCTCCAGTCTGTATTGCGTGGACAGTTATCCCTTCAACGTGCGCTACCCGGATGGCCCTTTCTCAGTGTTAATATCCACGTCTCCCACTGAACGCATATAGATGCACTCTACAATATGGAATAGCCTTTCTGTGTTCAGCAAGTTTTGTACCACTCAGATAAAGGAAACAATTTTTATTGAATGAACAAAAATGAAATGGGTCAAAAATGACCCGAACAGTAAATAAGGGTTTATTGTAACACACACTTTGCTCTTTAGGGTTTGCAGGAGAATTAGAATAAATGCAAAATCTCAGTGGTTTTAAGTAAGAGTGGTGCTCTCCAAAAAAAACTTGTCTGCATCAAGATTATTATCGTAAACTAAAACTAAATGTAAAAAAACATTTTCGTAAACTGAAATAAAACTAAAAATCAACATAATTGGAATAAATGAAACTAAACTAAAAATAAATAATTATGGCTCTGAAAAAATAAAAAAATAAAAAATAATAATCATAAAAAATATTTCGTTTTCATTTTTGTTGTGATAGGTTTTAAACCTTTAAACCCGCTCTCACCTTAACATAAAGATGCCACTAGGTGGCGATAGCACTAGCAGGTGGCCTATTTCCCTCATTACATTAGTAAAGACAGAGCGGGAGGGAATCGCTACAGTACATCATGGAGAGAAGCAAAGCAGTTAGAAAACTAGGGTGACCAGAAGTCGGTCCCGGTGTCCCGTCATTTCTCTAAAAAAATTAATAATGTCCCGGTTTCAGCTGTTAGGCTTACTGATTTTTTTTTTTCTTTGAAATTAAATATACTCAATGTCCTTCTTGGTATCCTGTCTTGTATTGATTGCAGGGAAACAAATACATTTTATTGCACTGCATGATGATTTGACGATACTTTCATTCTAGTTTTGCAGTAGTCCGCTGTAAATCTGGTTACCATGACAATGACTCAAGCGCTTGGTGCTCTCTGTCATCATCCAAAACAAATTAGGGCTGCATCCAAAATCAAACGTAGCTGTCTTGTTGCCTCGCTGCCCTATCAGTCAATGACACAATAGACAGCGTTTGCGCATGAAGGTACCTCCAGGAACTGGTTTCGGACAGGCTACTGAGGCAGCATAATGTCACATTGTTGCTAGGATACCAGCAACTGATTAATGCCATCTGGTGTCCACTAAAGGTAACGTGTCTGCTTCATTCATCCAATCGAACCACAATGGTCTAATAATCTAGAACAAAATCAAGAGAGTTTTGGCGATAACCAAGTGTATATACAATAATACTTTCCCGCTAGAAATGGAATGAAAAGTGGGAAAAAGTGAATTCAGGACCAACAGGATTGAGGGATTTCATAGGCAGCGAAGGATACATCTATGCTGCCTTCAAAAATCGATCAGATGAAGGTATCTCTTTAGACAGGATGTGACGGAAACATTGTATTCGGACATGCCTTGATCCCTTCCTACCTCCGTATACAGCCTCCGGAAGCAGCATTCTCCTGGTTTCGGACACAGCCTAGAAATGCCCAAATGAAAACGCATGTTCAACAATTTGAAAGAAGACGATCTATTTCTTTGCACAACACGTGAAAATGGAATTGAAATGTTTTGCTGTCACTGTAAATGTTCACTTTCCCATGGCCACAGTGTTAACCCTCTATGGTACCGTGTTGCAGTGGCCAGGCAACATAGCCTCTTTTAGTTTTTTTTTATATATAAAATGAGACACCCATTTAATTGGTCAATGCTATCTCAGGGGAGGAGAACTCAAATACTAACCTATGAAAATGCAAAAAAGTGGTCACATGACCCACAGGGTCCATTTTGTTTCCTCTTTCAGCACATGTGCACGTCACATGGCTCCATATTTTCTCCAATGAAAAGTGCATTTTTCATTAATTTTCATCCAAATAATCGCCTACAAAAAATCACTTTCATTGGTAAGAAAATAAGTATTTAAAAAACTTTACATTATATATCATCAATATCATAGGACATTACAAAAAACTGCATGTTGCCTCGAGGCAACATTGTACCATAATGGAATCGCATAAGGCCATACCAGACATATTAGGTTGGCTGGGTCTTCTATTGGCTTATGACAAGCTGTACAACGTGCACCCACTGCTGACTTCCCTCTTGGAAATGTTCCAAGCAATCCCAATTGATGGATATCTTTGTGTGGACGAAGAAATTGTCCCATTCAAGGGGAAAAACCCCATGAAACAGTACAATCCCAAGAAGCCAAAACGCTGGGGATATAAAATCTTTGTTCTTGCTGATAGCAGTGGCATAGTCTAAAACTTTGAGGTGTACACTGGGTGTCTCTCCCTGCAATGGGCAGCCTGACATAGGCGCGAGTGGCAACATAGTGCTAACCCTTTCAAGCATCATTCCAGACAACATCTCTAACAAGCTGTTCTTTGACAACTGGTTCTCCAGTGTTGACCTGCAGATGCTGTTGGAAAAGAGGAAGATCCACTGCCTTGGCACAGTCAGAACCAATCGTCTGGCTGGATGCTGTCTCCCACTGATCGAGACATGAAAAGGAAAGGAAGGGGGGCTTTTGAGGAAAAGGAGACCATTTATAATGGGGTTACTCTCAGGGCTGTGAGTGGCATGATAATCGTGCAGTCACTCTCCTCTCCACCTTTGCCTCAGCGAATCCAACAACCACTGTGATGAGATGGGACAAAAAAGGAAGACAACAGTCCAGGTGAAATGCCCGAGCATTGTCACCATGTACAACAAAGGGATGGGATGGGTTGATCTACTAGACTCCCTTATTGCCCTCTACAGAACAAAGATTCGATCCAAAATGTGGTATCACCGAGTGGCCTGGCTCCTCTACCGGAGAGACAGCAGAGACTGTGACATCCCCCCAAAGGATGTGTGCAGCCTTCCAAAATTCAAAGCTGAAGTTGCAGCATGTCTCTGTATGGAGAGGAAGGCCTTGAAGAGAAGGGGGAGGCCATCACAGCACAGTGAGGAAGAACAGCCTGAAAAGCATCCAAAAACCCCTGTAGAACCACAACCATCAACGCTGGTTCGCTTTGATCAGACAGGTCATTGGCCTGTTTGGGTTGAAAGAAAAGGGCGATGCAAATACCCAGGTTGCTCAGGCATTGTAAAAGTGCAGTGCTCAAAATGTGCTACCTACCTATGTTTTTCTGTTGAGAGGAATTGCTTCCTCAACTTTCATAAGCAGTGAGGTGCCATTAGTGAGGAAGGAGATTTTGTGTGTATGTGCTTGTGTACATGCAGGTCCTTATGTGTGTGTATGTGCATGCTTGTAAGGATAAGGTGCATATTAGGATAAGGTTATGGTGATTTTTTAATGTTTTACCTTGAAACAACACTGACTGTAATATTTTGAAATTATAACTTGATGATATGATGGTTTGGTAATACTTGTGTTCCACGATGGTACAATGTTGCCTGAGAGCAACAGCTGGATATGAAATGTTACTTTTTATTAAATTTGAAATGTGTAATACATTAAAAACTAGATAAATCTGTTTGTTCATGTGTTTGGTTGAAGAAATTGATGTTTTCAATAAATATATTTCTTTTTTCTGCATGAAAATGACAAATGTTTCAATTTGTCCATTGTGGTACAATGTTGCCTTGAGGCAACAAACTTTTAATAAATAAATACATTTCAAAATAATGAAAATGTTTATTGATATTGTTATAGTGTCCAATTTTAAGCAGGAAAAACATCACAAATAATTTTTTCCTCGTTGATATCATATTGCGTACCATAGATTGCAGGTCATATTCATACAGCTGTATTTTATAATTTTTTAAATAGTACAAGCACTTAAATGTGAAAATGTGGAATTGTATTTTAACTTTTAAGTTCCAGTGTTGCAAATTATGTGTAAAAATGTGTAGCTGACAAGAAATTTCAAGCACTGACAAGTCATATCATTATTACACATGCAATATGACATCATATAGAATATAGAATAGGCTATATGGAATTTGAAAATTTTACAAATATCTAAAATGTGGTTGAAATCATATAAAACAATATATAATAATTACAATAAAATTTTGCATACTAAAATATGTTATACTGAATTTAGCTACATAGTTTAATACAATGTATGTATATATATATATATATATATATATATATATATATATATATATATATATATATATATATATATATATATATATATATATATATATATATATATATATATATATATATATATATATATATATATATATATATATATATATGTATGTATGTATGTATGTATGTATGTATTGCGAACTCCCCCAGGTTTCCCAGTTTGAGACTTTCAAAATGTGGTCACCCTTTAGAAAATGCACTAGCTGTGTCTGGGACTTCAACTATGACACATTTGAACCTTTATTGGAATGACTGTTTGTTGTGCTGCCAATGCATGATGTTAAAAAAAAGAGAACAGAAACAATATAATACCCAGTAATTGATTCTGACTTTCTTTCTCTTTCACACACTCACACACATACACATACACACACACACACACACACACACACACATACACACACACACATTGGTGCAGCTATCCTTATGAGGACTCTCCATAGGCATAATGATTTTTATATTGTACGAACTATAGATTCTATCCCCTAACCCTACCCCTAAACCTAACCCTCACACAAAAGACAGAACACATTTCTGCATTTTTACATTTTCAAAAGAACATCGTTTAGTGTGTTTTTTAAGCGATTTTAATTATGGGGACACTAGAAATGTCACTAGAAAAACCACATTTATAGCATAATACCCTTGCAATTACCAGTTTGTAACCTAAACAAAATGTCCTCGTAAACCGCCCAAACCTACCCACACACACAGTCTTTTCACTTATTCTATCATACATGGCCAATCAGTGATATATTTTACATTTCATTTGGAATTGGTATAGAGTTTTGTTTGATGTTCTGTTTTCAGAGTTGCGACAAGACTTACTTTCTCATGTCAAATGCACTACAGAGGATTTTGTGGTTAAAGTTCAATAAAAAATCGGAATTATGTGTTTTCTTCGACTGTAATATCAGTAATGAAATTCAGTTGGTCTTTTTAAAATGATTATTTTTAATATTATAAGTATTATTTACAAAATGTACATTTGGGTGTCCAGCTTTATGACCCACGTTGCACAAATGCCTGTTTTCCCCATTCTATATGTATCACTTGATATAAAAACTTAACCTAAAATAAAAACTAAATGTAATGAAAAATGAAACTATAAAATATTTAAAAACTAAATCTAACAAAGAACAAAAACAAAAAAAACATTAATTGGAGCAAAAAATGTAAAATGAAATAGAAATAAAATCTAAATAAACATTTTCAAACTATTATAACCTTGGTCTGCATGTTCACACATTTGCTAAATATAGCAGAGTGTTTAGTTTATTTCATAATAATCACACTCACAGTGTGTGGCGATGAACCCAACCGATATGGAAATGTGTCTCTCAGCAACAAAAGCAATTACACCTACACAGAACACACTTTTCCTCTTTTTAGAGATGGTAGAGTACATTTATTCAAGAAGATTTTTAGATTATTTTAAAGTATTGTGAGCAGACAAATCTTTTGTTTTTCTCTTCTACTTCTCTTTGTGTCACTTGTCCTACTGTTTTCCTAAATTTATCTCAAACCAGACGATTGTATCAGGACTTTTGTTCTGCCCTGTGCCTCAAAAGCCTTGCTTGAGTTGACAGTCAGTTAACGCCTCCAAAAGACAACAGACAAATGAAGTCGTTTCGTCACCTCATTACTGGTGTCAGCTGAATGGGTAAAACTGCAGAAAATACAAGGGTGACATAGTAAATACATAAAGTTAACAAATATATCCATTTATAGCTAACAAATGCTCTTAGATAATTACACAACATGTAGCTTAGACCACATTAAGAAATGCAGCAATGAGCAGAGCCCATTAAAACATTTTAGAAAATAGCATGTAAATAATAATAAAAACCGTTAAATGAATCAATCCTCATTACTTAATTATACATAATTGATTGTAACATACCGACAATGCCATCAAAACCAACTGTATTCAAGGATTAACAGCAGCCATGATGTTCTTTCTCTGCCATGCTGTGCACATTTATGACATCATCAATAAAGGACTAAGGCTGAGTTCCATTTAAAAAAAATTTCCCCATCCCTCGCAAACTTCACTACGTCTCATGGATTCGGATGTACATCACAATCGAGTTGCATTGTGGGATATGGAGCTGCCTGAAGCGTACATCAGAGTAGACTCGCTCCCTCTGTCAAAATCGAGCGGTTCGCTCACTGAACGAAGTGGAACAGACTTCCAAAATGGCGCCCCCCAACCCCCCTCCCCCATCTGCAGCAGCACTCTCTCTGCATCTTAATCATCAATAACTGATAAAGTTTCTTTCTGCCCTGCTTTACTTCAGCTTCAATGTATGTCCAACTGACTCGTTGTAGGTTGTAGGAACTTGTATGTTAAAGCTCATATTGGCTCTCAGTGTTTTTGGCTTTGAGGCATAAATCAATTGCTGGTGATATTTTGCTTTTGTTTCTCCAATATTTAGATCTCATTCTTAAATTTAACACATGCTACACATGCATTTTGAGGACCACACCCTGTCTACATGTAATAGGCTATTAATAATATAAAACCTCAGATGGTGTGCTGTGTGTAATGTGTTTTATTTATTCATTTGTATGTGCATGTGTCGGAGGGATGCATGTTTTCAAATGAGATTTTAAAACTATTAATATGTCAGTGATTAAGGAACAGTGAATGTGCAAACATTCCCTGCCTTTCTTCTTCTGTGAAAAGAAAGGCAATAATGGGTTATAAACATAAAGATTTAAGCTGGCCTTGACCCTGCCATTTTTCTTGTCCATCCTTTCCTTTATCCCTCAGTCTGCTCTGGCTTAAATACCTTAGTCATGACAGTTCTATAATTGCCATATTTTCAAAAGTCTTATAACAGTCCACTTTCTCCCTAAAATCTCTCTATTCTTTCTCTCTTTCTACCTCTGTCTCTCATTTGACATTTTTCTCTCATTTGACATCTTTAATGTAAATTATGCTGAACACTAATCCCAAGCTTGAGAAAATCTGATGTTTCCTTTTAGTTTGATGTTCATCTCACGATAGCCAATATTGACTATGGCTCAGATTTACAATATAGTTTTAAAGGAATATTCCTGGTTCAATGCAAGTCAAGCTCAATCGACTGCATTTGTTGCATAATACTGATTACCACAATTTGTTTTTAAAGAAAAGCACAAATCTTGGTAACAGTGAGGCACTAACAATGGACGTAAATGGTGAAGGTAGAAATCCATTTTTTGCGGTAATATTATGGAATATTATGCCACAAATGCTGTCGATTGAGTTGAACTTGTATTGAACATGGAATATTCCTTTAAGGGACCATCCTTCACTGTTCTCACCATGATGCCTCTTTCTCAGTGAATTGCTCACATACAATGGCCCCAAAAAGTATTCATACTCTTAAACCACACTTAAAAATGTCTGAATGTCATTGCATTAGATACAAAACAAGTGGCATTTATTTTAAAGGTAACACAAGCACACTTTTCAAGCAAAGCATTTCACAAAAGAAGTCTGTCAGGTTTTAAATGACAAAATATGTATTCTGTTTAGTTTTTACAGATTAAAACTGGAATGATATACTGTTTAAATTGAGGATAAAAAAGTATTTTGACTCATCCATAGTTATGTGATGAAAAACACAATGCTCAAGAGTAAGGTTAGTTTTGAGAGTAGGTCTAGCATTATTTATTTGCTTAGTTTTAGATACATTTTTAAGTGTGACGTGACTTTGGTTGTGGCTTAAATACTTTTTTGAGCCACAATCAAAGAGCTACTGAAACATGATTCTAATCATTAAGTGAAGTGAAAAATCATAAAGAAACTGTTATGTTTTAAAAATCTGAATGCATATTTAATTGCAATCCTTATGCCTGAGGTCCTTCAGTTTGCTCAGAACTTGATGTACAGGCCCTTTATTTGTTTCCTTGCCTCCTTGTTTACACCCCTAAACAAGCTTTGCAAATGCACACACATTTGTGTACAAAATTCAGACATGCTAGACATGTTCATCCTACAAACATCTTCTTACAAACAATGCTTCCTCGGTCTGTGAAAGGCAATTAGACCTATTTGAAATAAAACAACAGAGTGGGTATGGGAGCGCGGGGAGAGATGCACTGTTCTGGTAATCAATCAATTTAACAACTCTCATTTGCATATTCATCAAATACCCGCCCTCATTCCAAGGCAATCCTTAGCTGAGGGATTTTAAATGGTGAACATATGCACATGTATTTGAAAATATATTGTCAATGGGGTTTAGGTTCAGTTCTCTTAAACAATTTCAGGAAATCCCATTTCTTCAACCAGTTTTGACAACAGAAATGCTACATAAAACATTTATCTTAAAGACCCCATAATATCAAAACTGGACTTTTGTGGCTCTTAGTCCATGTCTGTTAGTTGTCAAAATTTACTTTTAGCAGATATGCAAATTTACAGTGACAAAAGACTAAAAATATTATTGACATCATTTTGCACTTAGGCTAGGGATGCGCCACAAATGTTTGGCCTATAAAATGCTCTCTAGAATGAGAACAAAGAAAAGGACAAACCCTACAATATTGTTATGCCTTCACCGGGCTCTCCCTTGGGGCCATGGAGGAATATGTGGAGGAAGCTCTCAAGCAAGGATACATCCTTCCCTCAACATCTCTCGCCGCATCGAGTTTCTTCTTCGTCTCCAAGAAGGATGGTGGTTTACGGCCCTGCATAGACTACTGTGCTCTGAATGAGGTCACTGTGAAATTTCGGTACCCTTGGTCCCAGCTGCTCTGGAGATTTTACGGGGAGCAACAGTGTTCACCAAACTCGACCTGCACAGTGCGTATAATCTCATCCAAATACGTCAAGAAGACGAATGGAAAACTGCCTTCTTAACACCTACTGGCCACTATGAATACTGGTTGATGCCGTATGGCCTGGCCAATGCCCCATCCGTATTCCAGGGGTTCATGAATGAGATTTTCCATGAGTACCTCCAGCGATTCGTCTTCATCTATATCGACAACACCCTCATCTTCTCCCAAACCTTGTCGGATCATACCCAACATGTCACCTTGGTCCTAGAAAAGCTCAGAGAAAATCAGTTGTTCCTCAAAGAGGAGAAGTGCACATTCCATCAATCCTCGGTTCACTTCCTGGGATATAACATCGGTCCCGAAGGCATACAGATGGACCCAGGGAAGCTGTTACAAGCTGTTCAGACTTGGTCACAACCCACTACTGTCAAGGACTTGCAATGCTTCCTTGGGTTTGCAAACTTCTACTGACACTTTATAAGGAACTATAGTACCATCGAGGCACCTCTCACTTCCCTCCTGCGTGCCAAGCCAAAGTCTCTGTCCTGGTCCTCCCAAGCTGATCACGCCTTCCAGCGACTCAAAGAGTCTCTCACCACTGCTCCAATCCTACAACATCCAGACCCTGAAAGACCATTTGTAGTCAAAGTGGATGCTTCCACCACTGGCGTTGGAGCAGTGGCGAATTCTCAGGGCCAGCAAAGCCTTCTCTGCTGGCCTAACATGCCAAATAAATAAATATTTTTCATCCTTTCATTCTCAATCACCTTTTTGCCTATGTATTTTTAATCGCTTTCCACTCTTAATTAATCTACAAACAAATAGAGAAAAACGAAAAGTTTATCCAGTCAGAATTTATTCCTTGATGCCTGTGACAACTGTTTCACAAATCACATGCCCAAAGCAGCACATGAGTTTGAGCTCCACCCCGTCAGGCCTTCAGAATTTCTACAGAATCCCTCAACAGTGCAAATGAATGGCCAACTAAAGTCAGACTGTCAGATTCATCAGCCAATCAGATTGATTGATTTGTTTTTGGTGGGTGTGATCATTAGGATATGTCCTGGTCGAGGCCCTCTAGCTGGCCTTGAGTGACGCAATCACGCTTTAAGTGACGTAATTTGAAAGCGAAGAGCGCGAGATCTGTCATTACTGCAGCTATCACCATTGAGAAAGAGATCCTTATGGATCCATCCCTCTCCGTCTGAGCAAATTGCTGAAGCTACCTCCACTGAGCCTGCTCCACCGGGGTGTCCAGAGGGATGCACCTACATACCCACAGCCCTCCATTTGCTTCTTCTGGACTCCCTGCACTCCTCCCTGGACACCCAGGTATCCATAAGACCCTCTCACTTCTTCAAGATCCCTACTGGTGGCCCTGTATGTCTCAGGAAGTCCAACATTTCATTCAAGCCTGTCCCAAATGTGCTACTTCTAAGTCCCCTCATCATCTTTCAGCCGGCAAACTACTTCTTCCCATACCTCATCGTCCCTGGTCACACCTAGGAGTGGACTTCGCAACCGATTTGCCATCCTCCAATGGTTACACCTGTGTGCTGGTGGCAGTCGATCGATTCTCCAAAGCCTGTCGACTGGTACCTTTGAAGGGACAACCTACTGTTCTGGAGACCGCGGAAGCACTATTCCACCATTTCTTCTGAAACTTCAGCATCCCTGAAGACATAGTGTCTGACTGCGGTCCCCAATTAATTTCCCAGGTCTGGAAGGCCTTCTTCTCCCTCCTGGGAGTGTCAGCCAGCCTCTCGTCTGGTTATTATCCTCAGACTAACGGAAAGACAGAACGGAAGATCCAAGACATCGGATGCTTCTTGAGGACCTACTGCCTCGGCCACCAATATAACTGGAACCGTTTTCTTCCTTGGGCCAAGTATGCCCAGAATTCCCTCTGACAGCCTGCGACAGAGTTAACTCCCTTTCAGTGTGTGCTTGGCCGGCAGCCTCCTCTGTTCCCATGGTCCGGTGAGCCATCCGAGGTCCCTACTGTTACACACTGGTTTGAGGAGAGTGAGAGGTTCTGGGACGTAGCTCATTTCCACCTTCAGAAGGCAGTCTGGCGTCAAAAGAGTCAGGCCAATGCTCGGTGCTCCACTCCACCTCATACCAGCACGGGCACTGTCACGCCTCCACCGGGCTCTCCCTTGCCCTGTTTACTTTCCCGAGTTTCTAATCACCTGCACCTGCACTTAGTTACCACAGTAATCAAGGACAGCTCATATACCCCTCACAACCTCACCGTCACTGTCTAGTCTCACTTAGGAACTCACAGACCTCACTGCTCTTCCATAGCAGTGCCCTTACTCTTCATAAGCTCATTATCATCGTGATACCTTCTTCAGTTATCATCATCGGCAAACCAAATGACTCAGAACACAAATTGGTCTACAATTATACTCACCAGTGTTCTTACCTCTTTTTCAATAAAGATCCTACATCTGGGTTCACCTTCCATCTGCGTGTGTTGCCTTCCTAACAAACTTCTTCTTGATTCAATTTGGAAATATGTCAGAGGAAAGAAAACTGTGTTTACTACCACATGTACACTTGTGCTGTAGAGGGATCTTTAGATGAACACTCACTGAGCACTTTATTTGGAACACCTGTACACTTACTTTTTCATGCGATTATCTAATCAGCCAATCGTGTGGCAGCAGTGCAGTGCATAAAATCATGCAGATACTAGTAAGGAGCTTCAGTTAATATTCACATCAACTATCAGAATGGGGGAAAAATATGATCTCAATGATTTCGACTGTGGCATAATTGTTGGTGCCAGACGGGCTTGTTTGAGTATTTCTGAAACTGCTGACCTCCTGGGATTTTCATGCACAACAGTCTCTAGAGTTTACTCAGAGTTTACCCCCCCCCCCACCCCCCAAAAAAGCAGAAGACCATGTCGGGCACATTAATAGGACCATAGTGTCCTATTTCAATGTTCAGTGAGTGTATATACTTCACATAATGTGCTCATTGCATGTATATTTATTAGGCCTACTGTAAGTGCAACAACTCACAATACACTCCATTAATACATCTTTCAGATGTTGATTATTCATCAAAGACTAGAATGTCAAGATCAGCTTTACGTGCATCCTGCCAGGCATCTACCTTTTACCTCTCTGTCTCCCTTCCTCTGGAAGAACAGAGATGGGTTTAAGAGGACCATTATTTCTAAATATAGAGCCATGTAATGCTCTGCTCCTTGATCTGGTACAACACCAAGCAGAACAGCACTGACACCAAAGGGTACATCTGCACTTTGGTGAAGTTAATTGATTTTTAAGGGGAGTCTCAACTTTACACTTCCCTTTTTCCATTTCTGTTACTGGAGCTTCAAAACCAAAAGAAGCAAAATTACCCCAGAATGATGTTTGAATCAATGCTTCTCAGCTGGTGGGTTTCAAATCAAAAATGTGTCTGACAGGGTTGTGGACAGCAGGGGAAAACAATGCTAAATGCAAATAATAGAATTCAAATATATAATCAATGCATGCATAGTAAATAAACATGCCTGTCAGCCATTAAAAAGGAGAAAACACATCCCATATACAGCATTTTGTTCTCAATGGCTGTGTGTCCAAAAAAACTCTAAGATCTCTATTTTGGCACAAAATTATTTGTTACTTGGTAGATGCTAGCCAAATTAGGCAGATGCCAACTTAGGCAGGTTGCATGACATGCCCGCTTACTTGTAAATTATGAGCAAGGACAATGTAAAAGAAGGAGGATGGAGGAGCGAGGAAAAGAGGAAAACATCGAAACATTAATGTTAATATTTTGAGCGACCCAATGCATCACTTTCTTGCTCTACCAAAAGCAATAGTTTGGGGCATGGTGACCTACAATGAGCTGTTGAGCAGGAAGTAGTATGTCTGAGAAAGTTTTTCTTCGGTATGAAGAGATAATTGCCAAAACACACAGAGACAGTGTCCAGCATTTAACAAGAGTGAACACTGGAATCGCATGTACAAAATTACACGTTTGGCTGCACTTTTCAAGTGAAATGTCCAGCAGGGGGCGACAAAACCGAGAAAAATTAGGTTTTAATCAGATTAAACCTTTTTTAATCAGGTTTTTAAGGTGAATTTTAGATCAAGGTTTTAAAAAAAGTACCTCCCTAACCTAAAACTTTACCCTAAAATTAACCAATAGTGTCGGAAACAGAAATGAGAGTTTAACAAAACAGACATCACTACCCTTAACCAACACTTAACCTTAACCGATAGGGTTTTATAATGCAGAAGCAAAATGAAAAGCACATTTTCTAAAGCAACCATGTCAATTCATGTCACGTCACGTGTCAGCATTGAGTTCTTGTCTGGTTTTGAACTGCAGTCCTCCGAGTCCAAAGTCCAACACTCTATGAGGTGCGCTACCACGCAAGCTAATCATATTGGAATAAGTGTATATATGTAGGTGGATCTGTAATACAAGCATTAAAATGTATCAGTTTTTAAAAGATGCGTTAGAATTAAAGTGTGTCGTTATCATAACATAGCAGGGTCTGAATAATAGAGAGAAAAATATATGTTTATAAACAGGGTTGGGGGGTTACCTTTGAAATTTATTCCACTACAGATTACAGAATACATGCAGTAAAATGTAATTTGTAACGTATTTTGTTAGATTACACAAGGTCAGTAACGTATTCTAAATACTTTGGATTACTTCTTCAGCACTGGTAGATTTTTTCACTTGTTTTGACTATAAAAACTCTGTACAGTGCAGTAAGACAAAATACACATGTTAAAAATACATTCTCTGAAAAACCTAAATATCTTATGCAGTGTTGTTTCTAAAACAAGATAAATCAAATTGTTCTTGTTTTAAGGATTTTTAGATATTTTTACAGGAAAACAATACAACAATTATTATCAAGAATATGATTTTTGCCCTAATATCAAAGGTCTTACTAGAAATTATGATCCAATGTGAATTTTCTTGATAAAAAAATATGATCGTGCCTGGTAACATGTGCATGTAAAATGGCTAGAAATAGCATTTTAGCTTAGCGTAACGCTGACAATTTACATAAGGTTTATTTCTATTTTTTCTGCTCCAAACTTACAAACGTACTTCTCTGTCTGCTCGTATGAATGTAACACTTCGTAAGAAAGTGTTTCACTTCTGTTCAAATGCACTTTTTTTATATCGCATCATTTATATGTTTTCCATCTGAAAGGACTAAATGAAACAAATGACAATAAAATGCAAAGTAATCTGTTTAGTAATCAAAATACTTTTTGAATGTAACTGTATTCTAAATACCAGTGATTTAAAATGTAACTGTAGTGGAATACAGTTACTTATATTTTGTATTTTAAATATGTATTCCCATTACTTGTATTCCGTTACACCCCAACCCTGTTTATAAAGTCATAATCAGTGCCACTAGTGTTCATTTCACCTGGAAACTGCAGGGAATTGTATCTGGAGACACGTATAACAAGTTTAGCAAAAATGTACATAGAGTCACGTTTTCACTATGAGACCAGGCTGAAAAAGAGAACAGGACACAATATTTTTTTATTTTTTATGAACACGGTGCTCCTGCATGAGCTACTGAAAACACAGCAAGACACAGTACATTGGTCAAATGTTGAACCTCCTGAGACCCAAGCATGACTGCTGTGTGCATTGTCCATTTCCCTTTCTGATTTGTAACTAGTAGCACCTAATAAATTCAACGTAATGACCAGTATCATCCAATCACTGCCAAACATGTTAAAATAAAATTATACATTATAAATTCTGAATCTATGTAATGATTACCATTGTCCCATGTCTGCCAAGCATGCTGAGTTTTCCAAACATCATCTGCAGCCTGAAACTGAAGTTTTTATATAAGTTTGGATTGAATGCACTTAGCTGCATAAAGAGCTATAGGATACTTCCTTGCTCCCTGATTAGTGAATGACTTAACCTCCAGTGTGCTGGCTGTCTTTACTGGTCTCAGAACAGTTCGAAATGCACATTATTTTCATCCTAAATCCATATAAAGCCTCTGAAAGCAAAATGTTTCAGCTTTTGGATGAACTATTGACTCTCAATGTGATAAGTATATAGGATTTCTAAAGTACACATTAGTGTAAATTGTGATTAGTTTTGCGATAAATCACTCAAATTAAACATTTTATCTTTTGACTCAAACAGGTTTCAGTGTAAAAATTCAATTGTTGGTTCATGTTTTTCATGTCTTTTATTTTGAAATTCTAGTTCCTGTTTCATGTCATGTGGTTCCCTTGTCATGTGATTTCATGTTTCCCTCCATGTTCATGTGTCTTGTTTTCATTGGTTGATTGTCTTGTTATCTTGTTTAGAGTTCTTTGTGTTTATTGGTTATCTTTGTCATGTGTTCTCCCATGTCATGTATTTAACCCTCATGTTTTCCATGGTCTAGTGTTAGGTATTGATGTTTATTGTTGTAACTTTGGTGGTTAAGTCAAGTTTATGTAGTCAAAGTCAAAGTCAAAGTCAAGGTCAAGTCAAGGTCAAGTCAAGGCTATGTCCATGTCCATGTTCAAGTTCAAGTTCAAGTTCAAGTTCAAGTTCATGTTTTATTTATGATTGTAGTTAGGGTTTATGGATTTACATGTTGGAATAAATTTGCACTTGGGTTCTTTACACTTTCGTCATCGTCTTTGTTATTGCCAGCGCCAGCCCATCATTACAGACGTTACAGAGAGAACGTTACACTCCAAAAGACAAACTCACCTGTAGTCTGTGCCATGTTGTTTTGTCACATGACTCTGTCAAAAGTTTAACCCTTTACTGACAGCACAGAGTCTCCTGAACTGAGATCAGTTTCATTTAAATTATGTGTTGCATAAAGCAAAGCCAAAATATGTCCACGCATGTGTACGTGGGGATGCACAAGGTTAAGCCCCTAAGGGCTGTAGGCAAAAGTTCTTTGAAAACATACAGTATTTGCAGGAATTATATTCTTCACCTTTGATCATTTTGCATAATGTTGGGCCTCTTGGTAATATTAATACAATTCAGTGTTTGATTTTAAGAACACTTTTTTTGTTTTGTTTTGTAGAGTAAACATTTTCTGTGCTGGATCACCACTTGATGTTCAATATAATATCTGGGTCCTAGAGCAAAACCAGTTAAAACCAATGGTTTAGATCACTGAAACAAGCATTTTGTTTATCCAGCTTAACAACATGTGATCACTTGTTTTCTTTTTCATCCCACTTGTATTGAGGCTAAACAGGGACAGAGGAAAGAAGAAAGCCAGAAAAAGAGTCATTGAATATGCAGTAAAGAGCAGCAGCTTTCCCCACTTCAGGCATAGTGAAAAAAACCCCCACTGCTTTCAAAGATAGAGACCAGCCATCCACTGGTACACCAACTACTCCCTTGTTCTGAGTGATACAAATGGACATATACACAAACATTGTAACACAGGATGTTCTAAAGGGCCTAGATAAACAGATAGGGATAAGTACACACAGCCAGCTATCTGGTCTTCTAAAAACATCGGGTCATTCAGGATTATTCGGTCAGTTAGAAACACAATTCAATCAGTCTACTGTACAGTACATACAGTATAATAGGGGTCAGCAACCTATGAGGGGTAATCACTGGCACGCCAGCAACGCTGAGAGAGGAGTAGACTATTTTATTCATATGAAATTCCGCACCTGCATTCCAATCTACATCTTGATGTAATCCTTCGTCATGATCACGCAGCATCTTCATGAGCTGAATGGGAGGCTAGACAAAAAGTTAAAATGTGACGAGACTGCAGTATACCCAACAGACTCGTGCAGTGCGTGCAAGCCATTCGTGCATCGCGAGCCGGCAGCGTTTTGCTTTCGGTTAATTGCACGAGTAAACGCACCCATTTTGCTTTGGTCAGGCTGCGTGGATGACAGCCTACATTCCGTGTTTCATTTGTTTCTTTTTGCTTTCAGAATGACACGTCGTGCAATAAGGATATAAAGCTTCTGAAAGCAACATTTTTCAGCTTCTGGATGAACTTATTGATTCTCAATGTGATAATGCACAGTATGTAGGATTTCTAAGGAAAAAATTTGCTGAAGTACACATTAGTGTAAATTGTGTTTAGCAGCGTGGCGTTTCGCGATAAATCGTTCAAATTAAAATTTGTATCTTTTGACTCAAACAGGTTTCAATGTAAAAACTCAATTAGGTTTCTTACCAGATGTAGTTTTGTTGGCGTTTCTCCCAAAGACAAACTCATCTGTGGTCTGCGCCATGTTGTTTTGTCACATGACTCTGTGCATCAAAAGTTTAACCCTTTATTGACAGCACAGATTCTCCTGAACTGAGATCAATTGGTTTAAATGAATTTAAATTATGTGTTGCATAAAGTGAAGCCAAAATACGTCCACACGTGTACGCGGGGGTTGCACATGGTTAAGCCCCTAAGGGGTGTAGGCAAAAGTTCTTTGAAAACATACAGTATTTGCAGGAATTATATTCTTCACCTTTGATCATTTTGCATAATGCAGGGCCTCTTGGTAATATTAATACAATTCAGTGTTTGACTTAAAAAAAAACTTTGTTTTAGCTTTGTACTGTAAACATTTTCTGTGCTGGATCACCACTTGATGTTCAATATAAATTCAGGGTCCTAGAGCAAAACCATTTGAAAACCAATGGTTTAGATCACAGTTTAATTGCGCTGAAACATGCATTTTGTTTATCCAGCTTAACAACGTGATCACTGTTTTTCTTTTTCATCCCTCTTGTATTGAGGCTAAATGGGGACAGAGGAAAGAAGAAAGCCAGAAAAGGAGTCATTAAATATGCATTAAAGAGCAGCAGCTATCCCCACCTCAGGCGCAGTGAAACCCCCCCCCCCCCCCCACTGCTTTCAAAGCTAGAGACCAGCCATCCACTGGGAAACACCAACTACTCCCTTGTTCTGAGAGATACAAATGGCCGTACACACAAACATTGTAACACAGGATGTTCTAAAGGGCCTAGATAAACAGATAGGGATACACACAGCCAGCTATCAGGTCTTTTAAAAACATTGGGTTATTCAGGATTATTCGGTCCATTATAAACACAATTCAATCAGTCTACTGTACTGTACAAACAGTACAACAGGGGTTGGCAACCTATGGCACGTGTGCCAGCATTGGCACACAGAGGGGTAATCACTGGCACGCCAGCAACGACGAGGGAGGAGTAGACTATTTTATTCATATGAAATTCCGCACCTGCATTCCAATCTACATCTTGATGTAATCCTTCCTCATGATCACGCTGCGTGTTTTCATGAGCTGAATGGGAGGCTAAACAAAAAGTTCAAATGTGACGAGACTGCAGTATACCCAACAGACTTGTGCAGCACGTGCAATCCATTCATGCATCACGAGCCGGCAGCGCTTCATTTTCAGTTAATTGTGTGAGTAAACGTGCCAGCTTTGCTTCAGTCAAGCTACGTGGATGACTACATTCTGTGTTTCATTTGTTTCTTTTTGCTTTCAGAACAACATGTCATGTAATAAGGAAAACACCACTATTAATCCTCGAGATTTCCAACCCAGCATACAGATACACCCTCCTTAAACCATGGTCATATTCAAAATTACATTAAAACATTAAAAGAGAAAACATCAGAGTCGGAGTCTATTTAAAATATAAATTAAACCTGGAAATAAAGTTTTAGGATTTTGCAGGTGCGATTCACCGAAAAGGGCTAAATACTAGTTGGTCGGCTTGTGATGGGCGAATGGCTTGCATGCGCAGTGCGAGTCTCGTCACACTTTAATAGTGTTTAGTCTCCCATTCAGCTGATGATCATGAGGAAGGATTACATCAAGATGTAGATTGGAATGCAGGTCAGGTGCGAAAAACTTTATATAAATAAAATAGACTGCTCCTCTCTCGCTGTTGCTTGCGTGCTAGTGATTACCCCTCTGTGTGATTTTGAAAAAAGTATGACATAATATAAGAAATATTTAAGATTCCACACAATTTCGCAATCAGTAATCAAATAAGCAAATTTGTGACATTAACTGTGTTAATGGAATAATTCACCCAAAAATGAAACTTGGCTGATAATTTACTCACCCTCAGGCCATCCAAGATGTATATGACCTTCTTTCTTCATCAGAACAGGATTTAAGATTTTTAGGAAAGTACCCAGGTTTTTAGCTTCATCCAATGCAAGTGAATGTAGACCAGTTTTTGACGGTCCAAAAAGCATATTTAGTCAGCATCAAAGTAATCCACACGACGCCAGTCGATTAAGTAATGTCTTCTGAAGTTAATCGATATGTTTGTGTGAAAAACAAATTACTAATTAAAATGTTTTTAACTTTAAATCGGCGCTTCTGCCAGCTCTCTGTTGCTCTTGCATGAAGTACGTTCCTCTATGGTAAACAGAGCGGAACTTCTGAATTCTCACGTCAACGCGCCAACATGATGACGTCACACGACAGTGACGTGAGGCATTCAGTGTTTACAGGAAGCTATTTTTTTAAGTTAATTACATTTTAATTAGCGATTAGTTTTTCACACAAACATATCGATTCACTTCAGAAGACATTACTTGATTGGCGGGAGTCTTGTGGATTACTTTGATGCTGACTAAGTGTGCTTGGTGGACCGTCAAAAATTGGTGTCCGTTCACTTGCATTGGATGAAGCTAAAAACCTGCGAAACTTTCCTAAAAATTTTAAATCCTGTTCTGATGCAGAAAGAAGGTCATATACTGTACATCTTGAATGGCCTGAAGGTGAGTAAATTATCAGCAAATTTTCATTTTTGGGTGAACTATTCCTTTAACTCATTTGTACAAATTGACAGGTTTTCTTTTATTAAAGCACTTTCACAAGATGCTCTGTGAAAATTCACATGCAAGATTTTTCATATGTGAGTTTTGCATGAATTTTGACCAGGAAAATAAAAAATGGCACTCCATGTCAAAAAGATTGCTGACCCCTGCAGTATAACAATAGCACTAAACCATTACTCAATCACTTTGTATCACCTCATAAGAGATTTATACTGCTGACATGCCAAAAGACACCAATAGTGCTTTGACTCATTGAATGTGGTGAACTATTGCATACATGAGACAAAAGAAAACCTGTACAATTACCTGCAATTTTCTCCATTCAGCAGCTTAAAACCCTTTTGTTGGCTGCATATTATGACATCTCTAGTTAGGCCTTTAGCGATTCTTTTTGAATGATAAATTTTTTTCTCTCTCTGCATAATCACGTCTTATTTATCAATGATATTCAGTATGATGATAATTAATTATATACTGCATAACACATTATAGTTTAATGGGAATATTGGAGGTCTGGTATTTATCTTCAGTGTGTTGTAGAATTTGTTCACTGTTAAGTAACTCAATATCTTTAAGCACCTTCACTCCATTATATAGTTATGTATCTCCCTAGTGTTGGTAACGGTCTTTGCTTGCCAAAGGCTACCTGCTTCATTGGCTCCATTCTGGAAAATATATTTGTTGTCTATCCTAATGCAAAAATCCTACTGTATGTGACCAGAGGGCTGCTAGCAGGCCAGAATTAAATTAGCTTTGAGTGGATCCTGGCATGGTGTGCGATCTAAAGCAACAAGCCAAAGAGAGACGGAGGTAATCAAAACTGAGTTAAAAAAGAAGACTGAGAATTAGACAATTTCGAAATAACTTCATAAGTTAGGCTATTTATTGTTATGTTTTTCAAACACTTTTTCAATTGAGGTGTCCACATGTTTCGGTAAAAAAAGGTCATCAGGGAGAAAATGCTGTAGTTTTTAGAAGGATCAATTCCAGCTGACCACAGGAACAGCAGAGAGAAAGAAACCACAATTTGGGCCACACTCTGCTTAAGGTAAAGAAAAGAAAAATAGAATACTGCATAATTTTTACTGAAAACAGATGGACTTCCAGGTACACGAAAGATGCTGGACATCACTCATATAATATACAAATGTTTATTTTTATTTTTGTTTTGTTTTTTATGAATCTTTATGCAGCTGTTTTTATACAACAGTTCATAGTGATCACATCTGTCAAGCTCCAAAAAGGACAAAAATATAAGCAAAAAGTATAAAAAATAAAAGTATATAAGTTATTTTATAAATTATATATTCCAAGTGTTCTAAAGACATATGATAGCTTTGTGAGGAAAAGACTGAAATTAAATAATTGCAGATAGTCCATATTTTAAAAAGGCTTGGAATTAAGCTCATAAGTAGTAAGGCCTACACTTTTGACACTTTAAAGTTTTTTTTTTTTTTTTTTTTGGATCTTGATAGATGTGGTCACTATACTATCATTGTATGGAAAGAGCTGATTCTCCAAAACTTCTGATTCTTCAGAACTGTTTTATAACTAAAGCTTGAAAATAAAACAGTACTTACACATGAGGGTGGCTAGCAGCTAATCTATACTGTATAGTCAAGATGACTCAAGCAATCGAGCAGAACCATGGCCTAGATGAACAAGCATGTGCTCTGTCATCCTGGAGATCATGTTGGTGACAGGAGTGTGAATCCAGTTACTTGAGACCGGACTTGGTCTTACGACCATATGAATGGTCATGGTGTTTTAATGGAGCAACAGGGATTGGTCTTGACTCGGACTCAAACAAGTGTGGACTCGGACTTTACCCCGAGACCAGTCGAGTCCCTTCAGAAAACATACCATGAGTGCTTCAACTTATCTAACAAACATTTCTCTGACTGACAACATCAGCGATTATGACATATGTCCTGTATTTCAGTCGGCTGCATAGAATCAGAACAATTGATCCCTGATTCACAAATTAATTGAGTCGGTTCTTTTCAGTAAATTGGCCAAAAGGGTTAGCAAAATGGTCTGAAACAATTTGCTACTCAGTCCGATTTGTTCGGACTGCTATCTCACTGAATCATTTGCAGCAGTTTCTCACTCAGTAAAACAGTATCAGGAGATCAAACTGATTGCTGGATGAAGTGGGTATTTGCCTACAATAATTTGAAACAAAAGGCTAATTTTTTGAGAGGTAACTTTGAGAAACTTCAGCTGGTGCTGTGACATGTATATAAGGGGCTGTTCACACCAAACATATTTTTTGCATCTATCCATGCTGTTTTTCTATGTAAACATGATAAATCAGAGACTATTTAGCAGAGACGGGCCACTTCTAAATGAATGGTGGAAACTGGAATGCCATACGATTAACAGATGTAAAAAAGGAAGTCCCACCTTACAGGTAAAAGAGCCAATCACCTTTTAGATACAGACATAGTCTGTCAATCAACTTGAGAACGCGCATGGGCATTAGCAATACAAGCCGGGATTTTTTTTTGTGTGTGTAATCTGACAAAAAAAAACGCAATTTATGGTTCCAGTGTTGTTCGATTTTACTGCTGATTTGAAATATGTTCTTTATCATAATCTTGACCAACCGTTTTGGAGATTTCAGTCTTTCCCCAATCAAAGATAGGAACTGCTCTTGTATGCCACTTGTTTACATAGAAAAATAGATTCCTGAGAGTATTCCAAAAATGGCCACCAGTGGGCTGACTTACAGAAAGACTTTAGCTAAATGGACGTCTTTGACCGTTGCGCTGCGTATCGCTGTGTCCAGTGTCTCACGCAGAATCGCGAGTTCGTTTGTCAATTTAAAAGAACTTCAACTTTTAAAAACAGTGTTCTGCTCTATTCGGTGCACTGTGTTTTGTTTTTTTAGCACAAGAACATATTCGGTCTGAAAAGTTAGTCTTTTACAAATGCTTTAGCCATTAGCTAAATGAATGCTACACATGCTAAAACATTTTTTAAATACTTCTCTCAATATCATCAGAATTCAATGGTTTAATGTTGCTTTTGCCAAAAAAAAAATCTGTGCATACCCTGAGATGATGTCCGGCAGGCAGAGGTAAGCAGAAATGCTTACTTGACTTATAAAGAATGGAATATAAAAGTACAATTTAGTAAACTGTAAACAAAATGAAAGTAAAGGTTTAGATTAACTTTCTGTGTAAACAGTATGTCATACACTCACTGAGCACTTTATTAGGAACACCTGTACACCTATTTATTCATGCAATTATCTAATCAGCCAATTGTGTGGCAGCAGTGCAATGCATAAAATCATGCATATACGGGTCAGGAGCTTCAGTTAATGTTCACATCAACCATCAGGGCTGGTGTGAGTATTTCTGTAACTGCTGATCTCCTGGGATTTTCACACACAACAGTCTCTAGAGTTTACTCAGAATGGTGGCAAAAAACATCCAGTGAGCAGCAGTTCTGCGGATGGAAATGCCTTGTTGATGAGACAGATCAACGGAGAATGGCCAGACAGGTTCGAGCTGTCAGATAGGCTTCAGTAACTCAGATAACCACTCTGTACAATTGTAGTGAGCAGAATAGCATCTCAGAATGCACAACATGTTGAACCTTAAGGTGGATGGGCTACAACAGTATGGAATAATAATAGTACATTGAAACTGGTAATTTGTGTTGCTATGCAAAGCCACCTTGCACCTTTAATTTGAGTTCTCACAGACATATTGTTTACACTGACATGTCGTTATTGTAAAACAATTGTGTTCACTTAACCTAGGATGTGGCATTTATTTTATTTTTATTCTCGACTGGTATTATTGTTTAACCAACATAAGCTTAAGCAAATAATATATGAGGTATATTTGATATACGAGCCTAGAATCAATAGTTGTTTAAACTTTAACTATATATTTAACATATTCACGAAGAGTCTTACTCTGCCTTTTCTGGTCTCTGTCTTTACTCAGATTTGACCCTCTTCTGGTCTCGATTTTGACTCTGGTCTCGACAACAACACTGGTGTCATGTCCTCAATCAATTCCCCTTCTTCTCCACTTTGTTTCCTGGCTTTTCTCTATTTTCTACTCTCAATAAATAAAAAAAAAGGCAAAAGATAAAATAGAGTTGAACAGAAGCCATTTCTCCTAATCTATTTCTCCTCATCTGTGGCTGAGTAGGGTTAAACGTGTTCTTTGAATCCATTTTAAACACAACAGCCCACCTAGAGGACAATGACAGTGAGACCACCAGTAAAAATAACATAACCAAAGCATGCATGAGACAGCTTAAAGCAGCAGATGGCAGCATTGTATAACAACATGAAGAGAGAGAAAAACTCTTTGATCGGGCTGTGCACAATATCAACAAATTCAACTTTTCTTTCTTTCTTTCTTGCTTTCTTTCTTTCTCTCTTTCTTTCTTTCATACCTGAGTACAGACAAGGTGGCTAGAGGAAACACACCGAATGAGAGAATCATTCCAGGTTTCCTCAACAGTGTTGGGTAAATAATTGAAAAGTAATCCACAACTAATTACTTCTCCAAAATGTTATACAGATGACCTTACTGATTACTTCATCGAAAAGGTAATAACAGTTACTTTTAAGTTACTTTCTAAAACATTTTTCAGAAAAGTTTTTGTTTTTTAGCAATGTGTAACCATATTAAAGGACTAACTTAAGTACTAACATATGTTATTGAAAGTCAGTAACTGTAATCTGATTACAAAAATTTAAAATGAAATTCACTACCCTACATTTTTTACTTTAAAAGTAATCAGATTACAGAAAATAATTACTTTTTAATCAGACACCCAACACTGTTCGTCAGTGAAACCAATGTGTTGTATACATTTTAATACTCCATTTCTTTTTTATGTCCTTTAATTAACTGCATGAGCCACAACCAAGTAAATGTTTTACTACTAAAATTAACTCAAATAGAAGACATTTATCAGTCAGCTGAATAGGCTACCGATATTATCGTTACACTGTATTTAGCAATCCTATTTGGAAATGGAACTGTCAAAAATGGCATGCAATTATAGTCAAATGTTTTAATTGCTGTTTTACTGTCAATAGCAGATTACAGGTTTTAGCCACAGCTGGGTATCCTAACAGGGGAAGTTTTTAAGTATGTATAAAAGAAATAGAGTAAAAATAAAATGAAAAATAAACTAAATAAAGTAATAATACCTAACAATCATGTAAGACTCAAAATTCCTCCCTACAATCACATGTATACCCCAACCCAAACTTAGTTTATCTCTAGCAGAACTCAGGTCTCCCATGTGACCATTATGTAGGTTTTTACCCCTACACCACACTCTTTTAAGAAACCAATGACAATAAAAGTTATTATATACTGAAGCTTTAGAAATATTTCAATAATAATCCAATACATTTTTAGAAAAATTATAAGTAAAAAGGCATATGTAAATACATAAATATTACAATAAATAAGGAAAGGTTAGGTTCTTCCAAGGAGTTTTTATTGCAGTCTCATAATGATACATGCATTTTATGTATGCATTGTGGCAGGTTCTAAAGAAAACCAATATACCTAAAAGGTTAAAAAAAACTTAGGGTTGGAAAGCATAGGGTTAAAAGAATCATATATTAAACTCAGAGTTATATTTATAGTATACCAGGGTTAGGGTTAGGGTTGAGGCTTAGATATTCAAACTTGGATATAAATTGTGGTCAAGGTTAGTGCTAGGAATTACCATCCTTACATCTTCCCTCTCTTATCCACTTCCATTCTCACCTCCAGTTAAAACCTCCTGGTACCCATGTTTGTAATTTTTGGATCCACTGAAATTCCCTTCTCTTCCTTTGACTCTCTGTCCACTGAAGGTCAGCCTCCAACCCTGAAACCCTTAGATATTCTATCCCGTATGTACCAAAATGTGAAACTAGTTGTGTGTCTAGATTCTACCTCTGTATTGTATATAAGTGTTGTTTCAACCTTGTGGCAATACTATGCTTATATTCACCTACATACATTTTGTTGCAATGGGTACACCTAATCACATACACCATATTCCTGGTTTGTAAAGAAAATTGCTGTCTGACTGGATAGCCTTTTTCACCAGACCACAGGTATTTCATCGGTTGAAAATGAAGAGCCACAGAGCCTGCATTCGACTTGATATAAAGGTAGATTTGACTAATAAAGGTTTTGGTTTTTCTTTTATGCAGACACCACCCTAAAAGACCATAGCTCTAAAACCTTTTGTTGGATTTGTTGGAAATCACCCTTCACTCTAGCATTCACGATTTTAGCCTTTTCTGAATAAACTGCAGTCAATGGAATGATACCTTTGGGTTCTGGCACCACCTGCCTGTTTTCCCCTTCCCGCAGTTCCCGCATTGTATCTGACTTAATCTGCCGGAGAAATCACCTGGAATACCCCCTATGTCTCAGTGCCGCAAACAAGGTTTGTGTCGCCTCATTAAAGTGATTCTCCTGTGAACAGGTTCTATAAAACCGAATTAATTGAGATTTAATCAGACATCTGAAAGTATGTTTTGGATGATAACTATTTTTATGCAGTAGGCAGTGTGTGTCTGTAGACTTAAAGAAAACCTTAGTCCGTAGCTGTTTATACCCACCAGCTGTCTCAAAATGATACAAAATGATTGTATCCAAAAAATTAATATGTTCATTTTGAATATTGCTTTTTAATTTTATGTGAGTGTGATGTGAATTTGCTATTTCAAAGAATTGATGAAATGTAGTCTTATTATGGTGCCAGATCCCAAAAATATCATCCAAGTATCTATAGTACATCAGAGGTAATGAGGAACACTTAGAGAACAATGTATTCTCCCATTCAGCAAATTTTTTGCCCATGGCCGTACCTTGAACCTGCAGAAAGAACTGAGAGTCAAATTCAAAGTCATTTCGTGTTAGATTTATTTTCAACAATTGCAAAATGGCATCATCAGGTCTGAGTCGGTCTGGATTCCGCTCAAAACATTGTCTCACCGCCTGTAACCCAAAGTTGGTACTGATTTTAGTGTAAAGGCTTTCCACATCAATAGTCAATAAGAAAGCATTAGCTGGAAACTGGTTTGATCTAATTTTTCCTATAAAATCATACGTGTCCTTTAAGTAACTCTGATGCATTTGAGAAATGGGATTAAGAAAATTATCTATATACTCTGCCACCCTATAAGTTTCACTGCCACAGTCAGATACAACCCTAACGTCCTGGTTACTTCGTAACCTCCGTTCCCTGATGGAGGGAACAACACATTGTGTTGATGTAGTGACACTAGGGGTCACTCTTGGGAGCCCCAATCACCTCTGTTTTTTTTTAAAAAAAGGCCAATGAGAATTGGCGAGTGGAATTTGCATGCCACTCCCCTGGATATATGGGTATAAAAGGAGCTTGTATGCAACCACTCATTAAAGTTTTGTGCTGAGGAGCTGAGACCAGGTCCCGGCCATTTCAATAGGTAGTTCAGCATTGTGGCAAGAGGGACACAACGTCTCGTTCCCTCCATCAGGGAACGGAGGTTACGAAAGTAACCAGGACACTCCCTATCTGTCACTCACTCGACGTTGTGTTGATGTAGTGACACTAGGGGTCCCTATACAAAACGCCACAACTTGCTGAACTGTGTTGCGTGAACTGGCGGTGTGTGACGGGCAGACTGCCTTGTGCCTCGTAGCCAGTGCACTAGGCCGTCACATAACCTCCCCCAATGCTCTTATGAGCATCGTACAGTCAATCAGGAACAAGTCTACTGCCCAACTATAGGGACAGGCTAGCCCAGCCGATGCCTCTTTTCCCTCTCTTTTCTCCCCAAAAAGAGTGGAATTTGTTAACTGACTGGGAGCCATAAGTGTCTGCGTCGAGGGGTGTCCCTCCCAAGGGGAAGACACTGCGGAGACCACATCCCACCCAAAAAGGGGGGGGGGGTATTTTGAGTGGAATACGTCACATGGCCTTACCAAGTCTTGTCGGAAGTATATCATGTGGAGAGGTCCCATGGTAGGTCCTACCCAAAGGGGGAGGAGTTTCTACAGACCATGGCGATCGGAGGCAGAGGAGCCTCTGCCCAAGGAAGATGCAGTTTGCCGTCAGGGAAACTGTTTTTGCGGAAGATATCACATGGAGTCGCCTTCAGGGAACCAGCACACGTGGAGCACCTACCTCAGTACAGGGGCTCATTAGCGCACGTACTGGGCTGGTCAGCGAGTTTCTCCGCAAACTCAGCTGCCAGAGGGCTAAGGAGGAAAGTCATCCAGGGATCACAGTCTGTGAACACGACTGGGAGTCAAGAGCGCACGTCTTCACCTCAAGGGAGTGGAAAGGCACTATGTGCAAGCGGTACACCCGGCCAGTTGTCCCGGAACTTACCTGCTCGTGCCTGCCAATACACGGGATGAGACCGGCTCAACCCAGAGATTGTAGAACCTCGCAAAGGTGTTGGGTGTTGCCCAGCCCATTGCTCTGCAGATATCTGCCAAAGAGGCACCACTGGCCAGGGCCCAGGAGGCCGCCACACTCCTGGTGGAGTGGGCTCATAACCCCGCAGGGGGTGGCACGTCCTGAGCCTGATATGCCATCGTGATGGTGTCAATGACCCAGTGGGTGATCCTCTGTTTGGAGATAGTGCTTCCTTTCCGCTGTCCACCAAAGCAAACAAAGAGCTGCTCTGAGCTTCTAAGGCTCTGCGTGCGATCCAAATAGATGTGTAAAGCTCGCACCGGACTCAGCAACGCCAAGGCTGGGTCTCCCTCCTGCTGGGGCAGCGCTTGCAGGTTCACCACCTGATCCCTAAAAGGAGTCGTGGGAACCTTGGGCTGGAAGATTGGCCAGGGAGGGGGAAGGAGGAATCTCATCCCTGTAGTACACTGGAACCAATCCCATGTGGGCGTGTTTGTGCCACAGCTGGGCGCACAGGGGCAGGGGGTCTGCCGCTGGAGCGCTATACCTGCCAAAATGGGACGGTGGACGGTGGTCATGATGACGGCCGTGTGCACCGGATATGTGACCCAGGAGACGAGGGAACCATTCTTTTGTCAGACTTTTGGGTGCCGCAGCCTCCTGGGTATACGGCGACAAAAGATTCTCCTCCCGGCCCTCCACTGGGGGATGGAGTGGTCTGTCGACCAGCCCCAGAGAAGTGGGTTCTCCTCGCCCCTGGGTCGCCTGTCTCAGGGGTGCTTCGAAGCCTTTCTCAGGTTCTTAGCGGCCGGCCGCGAGACGGGTGGCGTCTGCTTCCTGTGGAGGGCTCCACGCCGGAGCCAGGCCACGGGGGTGGGCTGTGGTGGAGCCGGTGTTGTTACTGCAGGAGGACGCCCTTGGCGACTAGCAGACAGGGTGTGGGGTCTTAAGCCACGCCGGGGCAGGATATGTTGTAAAACCTTCGTCTGCTTCTTCACCGGCGAGAACTGCTGGGCAAAGTCCTCGACGGCGTAGCCAAACAGGCCAACCTGGGAAATGGGTGTGTCAAGGAACCGTGTCTTGTCCGCCTCTCCCATCTTGACCAAGTTGAGCCAAAATTGACGCTCCTGGACCACCAGGGTGGACATTGCCTGTCCAAGAGACGCGCCATGACCTTCGTCACCTGGAGAGTGAGGTCGGTCGCCGAGCGCAGTTCCTGCATCAATCCCGGGTCAGAACTACCCTTGTGCAGTTCTTTTAGCGCCTTGGCTTGTCCGGTGCAGTTGTAACAGTTGGAGAATATCTAACGAATCTATTATTTGACCTAATCCATTTTTGAATAGATTGATCTACTGTGTTTAACTGTGGTTCCCAACTGGAAGCTGGAATGAAGGGTAAAATCTCCCTATCTGTAACATAGTCAAAATAGTCTTTAGAAGTTTTAAAAGTTTTAGTCGTCTATGGAATGCATGGACATCCCTCATGAGGTCCCCTTCATCATCCCCCTGTGGCACTGGAACAAAGGTGAGTCCCTTACTCAGTAACTCCCTCTGTGGCTCTGTAGGTTAAGGTTAGGTTAGGGTTAGGTTAGGTGCTTGTGGAGCCCTTGCTTCTGATTCACACATGACAATAAAAGACTGAACACAAGCTGGTCCTTGAATAAATTATTAATCAATTACAATAATGACAATTGTGCATGTCCTTTAAAAATGTATGTCTACTGACTTACAAAGAGACATTAGTAGAGGTTATTTTTTTCCACCCCTTTTCTCCCCAATTTGAAAAGTCCTCATGGTGGTGTAGTGACTCACTTCAATCTGGGTGGCAGATGATGAATCTCAGTTGCCTCTGCATCTGAGACCGTCAGTCCAGGCTTGTTGAGTGTGTTAATGTGGAAACATAGCATGTGTGCAGGTTTCACACTATTCTCCACACACAGCTCACCATGCGCCCCACTGAGAACGAGAACCACATTATAGTGACCACGAGGAGGTTACCCCATGTGACTCTACCCTCCCTAGCAACTGGGCCAATTTGGTTGCTTAGGAGACCTGGCTGGAGTCACTCAGCATGCCCTGGATTCGAACTCACAACTCCAGGGGTGGTAGTCAGTGTCTTTACTCGCTGAGCTACCCAGGCCCCCCTTTAAGTAGAGGTTTTAAGCATTATAAGAACAAATCAAATCTATCATTTCCCTACAGTTTGTGAGCTGCTGAGCATGACTTTTATCAAAAGACAACAATAATAGTCTTATAATAATTATAATAAGTTTCAATAACGTCCGTATGTTTTCATATATAAAAAAGTTCAGTAAAGTGTTCTAAGAACAAAGCAGATCTATCTTTTTTCCTACAGTGTCGACTGCACACCATCACAGAAGTAAAAATTGGAGCTGATATTAAAAATAGCTTTATATATTTTACACAGATCTAGTAATCTACTTAAATTGGCAAAAACAACCAATCAAACGATTACCTCACAAACATAATGTAAAAAGTACAACTTAAGGAAGACTCAGGCGCTGATATAAACTCCACTTACAATGTGTGCATAAAAGAAGGCTTGCCCTTTGTTTTGTTGTTTACTGCAGTGCATTTCACGTAATGCTGTCAACCAAGAACGAGATACCTATAAATAACTCTCATTTGTGTGTTCCTCATGTCTAGATTATTAATTTAGATCAACATCAATCATTTACATGGATAAATGAGCATTGTTGAAAGCAGTTTTGTAGAAATGAACGGAGCCACGTTGATTAGACTGTCTGACTGATGGCCTATTACGTAAGCATTGTTTTGGCTCATGAAACTCACCTGTGATTTGCTGGATGTTCGCTCAATCTGCCCAAAGTAACAAAATGCAAAGAATACTGTATACAAATTCACCATTTGGGCTCGGTATGGGTTTAGCTTGGAAAAGTGGGGGGGACAAAAATCACCTTTTGAAAGAGTGTGGGGGACGTGTCTCCCACATCCCCCGTGGCTGCTACGCTCTTGTGCAAGGGGTCTTCATATATTATCTGCCAGGGGTCTGCATATATGATCATGTGTGTCCCCATTATGTGCATGCGTGTGTGTGTGTGTGTGTGTGTGTGTGTGTGTGTGTGTGTGTGGGCGGGCGGGTTTGGGTGGTTTACAAGGAAATTGTTTTAGGTTACAAACTGGGAATTACAAGGGTATTATGCTATAAATGTGGTTTATGAGGAAATTTCTAGTGTCCCCTTAATTCAAATCGCTTAGAAAACATACTAAACTATGTTTTTTTGAGAATGTAAAAATGCAGTAAATTTTTTGTGAGGGTTAGGTTTAGGGGTAGGGATAGGGGATAGAATCTATAGTTCGTACAGTATAAAAATCATTATGTCTATGGAGAGTCCTCATAAGGATAGCCGCACCAACATGTATGTGTGTGTGTGTGTGTGTGTGTGTGTGCGTGTGTGTGTGTGTGTGTGTGTGTGTGTGCGTATCTGCATGTGTGTCTCTTTTTTGACACACAGACCAACACAGTACCAGCTATCCCTGTTGATGCATTTCCATGGTGTTCACTCACTCAGTATCTCTGGGTTTGGCTGGTAGAGGAGCTTAATACTCTCTCATAGACAGACACACAGGCTGATGTACAATCCGTTTCATCAATGTGTATGGTCATATTTGCTCCGGTAAGAATTCTTTTTAACAAAGACCTTCATATTTGTTTATTTTAAGGCATTCATATTTGTTTGTTGTTGTTTTTGTTTTGTTTTTTGTCAGAAAAGTGTTGGCACAATTGTACCACAAAACTTATCAATATAGAAGTTTAATATGATTTGAAAGTGCGCCAGCATGTAAATGGACTGGGTTTGCCCATAATTTGATTGACAGTAACAGGGTAAAGTGTCTGGTGAAAGTACTAATTGGTTACGTTAAATAATGCATGAATATTTTGTGCGGTTTCTCATAGTTGTATTCTTTATATAGTGTGTTTATATGCATGCATATATGTGAATTAGAAATTAGGTTTAATTATTAGCTGCTCTTTAGGGTCGCAGCATCAGCTTCCTGTTTGTAATTCCTCTTGCCTGAATAATTAATCTGCTCTTGCTGAAATGTGAAAAAGATCGATACCATTCAGCACTAGACAGACACATTAATGATGTATTTGAGCTAAGCTAAATGCAGCATGATTGTGTATTTGCTTCTGAGTGTGTATATGTGTGCATGTACAGAATGTGTAAATTTGAGTTAATTAGTGTTGGTGCCTTTGTGTACATGTGTGTGCATGTGCTGGCAACCCCTGTGTAACCTTTGCATAGTTCACTGGGTCTCATCATAGACTCATCAAAGAAAATACTGCTTTTCTTCTTTGCTCCATCTGTTCCAAGTAAAGACACCCTAAACACATTATATTGATATTTTATTATAGTATATCAAACATTAATTTTTTTAGACAATATTATTAGATATTATATTTTAGGTCCCATAAGGGATGTTTTGGGAATGTTTTAGAACGTTTATACAGTTCTGGGGTTGGCTTAAAGGGAAAGTTCCCCTGAAACTGAAAAATCTGTCATCATATTCTCGCCCTCATGTTGTTCCTTTTAATTACTTTTTGTCGAACACAAACGGAGATGGTAAGAAGAATGTTCGCCTCAGTCACCATTCACTTTCATTGAATGGAAAAAAAGATGCTGACTGACACTGAACATTCTGCCTTTTGTGTTCCAAGGATGAAAGAAAGTCATACAGGTTTGGAACAACATGAGGGAGTAAATGACAACAGAGTTTTAATTTTTGTGTGAACCATCCCTGGAATATCTCATAGTTACTCTTTATGTTACATATTGCTCAAATCTTTAGAAAACAATAAATGTAAAAACACCATATAGGTAATTCCATTCCAAATATTTTGTGCTAGCCACTCTATTTACATTCAGATTGATTTTTGGAATAATTTAGTTTAGTACATATTACCAAAGCATATTTGTAATTAAAGTAATCTATTCTGTCTTTGTCCCTGTCTCTCTCTCTCTCTCTCTCTCTCTCTCTCTCTCTCTCTCTCTCACTCTCACTGAAACACACACACACACACACACACACACCCATAACAATATAATTCTAGACAGTGCTTAATTAACATACACAGCAAAGGAATTACATCTGAATTTAAAGTGCCTAATTCCTCTTAACTGCTGTATTATAGTATCAGAAAGAGAGAGAATGGAAGAGGTTGTGGAAAGAGTGAATTTCAAGGGACTTGGACACATATCTTATCAAACACCTGTGACCTCAGAGAATAAAACTCTGGCATTTGTCCAGTAAACCTTTAGCCATTTCCATTCATTACAACAAACACGATACTGAACTGGTGAAATATTAAAATTGTGACAGACAAACTTGTAAGTTCCAGGTTCACAGGGTTTAGCACATTAAAAACATCTTCAGGTAGACATTTCACACAATTAATTGTGCAGAAGTCGGCTAAGAGGTTGTTGAAAACGACCTTAAATCAGAAGGTAATTAAAACAGAATCTTTTAATGTTCTGTGAGGTTAATTTGTGTCAGACTTTGTCTGATGAAGTACATTTTATAACGATGAAAAGTACAGACAAGAGAGCTAATCTTTGTCTTCTCCACATACTGTCTTTTCAACAAGGATTTAAATTAATATTTCACATTTCTTCCCCCACAGCTTTTTGCTGTTTTAGCATTTGCAACATGTGGGGGGTATACGGGACAGATACTGGTTAAAGTGCAATGTGCAGACAAAACCCATAACAATATCAGTATCAGTTTCACCTACCCATTCAGGTAAGTGTTCTTAAACAGACAACACACATAGTAATGTAAGTTACACTGTAAAAACAATATTTATCAGTTAATTTACATAATGCATATTTAATGGAAACATAACATCTAAATTGATTGGCTGTCAGTTAAAATCAGTTATTAAGTCATTTTAAGGGTCAAAACAGGTAGAAGATAACAAATTAAGATAACAAATTGGCATAAAAGTCTTTGAAGTCTGTGTACTACATTTTTTTTAGAGAATATTTTACTTTGTAGGACATTAGCCTCTATTGTCACTGTATTGACTTATGAGAGCAGAACAAAGAATGTACAAAATTTGATAAAGACAACTTGTTCTTCATGTCCACCATGATCCATTGGACACATTTTGAGGCATTGGATGTTGCTTGCATTTCTGTTACCTTCTTGGTAATTAGATAATAATGAAATGCTAAAAATTTAAAAAAAACTGAGAGTTAAAAACAATGTTTAAAATTTTGTTTTGTTGATATATAAATGGATGTTTTGGCTGCAAAATCATTACTATTTGCGACCTTGAAGCAAATTTGTAATCTAGAAACAAATTACAACAATCTTTTCTTTGCTTTAAATGTGCTTTGACAATCATTTTGAATGACTTCTTGTGATTAAAATGTCAGTACATTAATTTGATTCTACTGCTTTTTTGTGGTCATGGAAACAAAGAAGCAAAATTTAAACTTTGCAAATATATTTGCAAAACACATATGCAACAAAATAATCTGAGCATATTAGAATTGGCAGCAAAGTCCTATGTTTTCTCTTCTTAGACTCCATCAGGTACATTTCAGTGCTCCTCTATGTGAAGGTCCAAAGAAAGAGACTCTCTTTCTCGAAGGGGATTATGCTTCATGCTCTCAGTTTTTCGTCACTGTGTCGGTCCTGGCTTTTCTCTATTCCCTCTTGGCCACAATAGTTTACATCTTCTACCAGAACAAATACAGAGAGAAGAACAGAGGTCCAGTAGTTGTGAGTGCATTTCAGAATTTCAAAATGAGCAGTCTGTATAAAAAATAAATACTAAGAAGACTGCTTAATCTAATCATCAACTCTCTCTTTCTGTTCTTTGGGGTCTTTTTGTCAATCCCTATAGGACTTCTTGGTGACAATAGCTTTCTCTAGTCTTTGGCTGGGGAGTTCAGTTACCTGGGCTAAGACTCTGTCTGGAGTGAAGACAGCCACTGATGTGCGTCAGATCCTGCTGTTAATGTCTGCATGCAGAGCTCAGGAGAACCTATGCCAGGTCCTGCAAGAGCCCATATGGACAAATCTTAACATGTCTGTGGTGAGTATATTGTTTATTAGGAAGCTATTTGTAAGTAATTGGGGGGTCATGTCCCAAATTTTCTACCACTATTATTGAAATGGAAATCAAAACTTTACTGAACATAGTGTTGATAACTAATATTTCATAATTATGTTGGCTTGAGCATATTATTAGGAACGCTATGGTCCAAATAAAGTGCCGACGTGGTCTTCTGTTGTTGTAGCCCATCCGCCTCAAAGTTCGACGTGTTGTGCATTCTGAGATGCTATTCTGCTCACTACAATTGTACAGAGTGTTTATCTGAGTTACCGTAGCCTTTCTGTCAGCTAGAACCAGTCTCGCCATTCTCAGTTGACCTCTCTAATCAACAAGGCGTTTCCTTCTGAAGAACTGCCACTCACTGGATGTTTTTTTTATTTTTGGCACCATTCTGAGTAAACTTTAGAGACTGTTGTGCGTGAAAATCCCAAGAGATCAGCAATTACAGAAATACTCAAACCTGCCCGTCTGGCACCAGCAATCATGCCATGGTCTAAATGATAATCGCATTGATAAGTAGGTGTACAGGTGTTCCTAATAAAGTGCTCAGTGAGTGTACTGTTATTGTACAAACATGGGTTAGCGGTTTATAAAAATCTCTAATCTGAGACCAAAAATTTCTGATTTGACTCTAGCTAGCTAATTAAGAAAATATACAGTATATGTAAAATTCTGTGGAAATTTGGAAATGGAAATATTTAATAAACATTATAATGTCATATGAAATGGTTAAATAACTTTTTTTGAACAATTTCATGCAATTATTATGTAAAAAGAAAGAAAGGAAATTAAGGTTTAATATTGAGGCTACATACTACATACATACTATGTATGGGGGATTAAAATAATCTGCACAGTCCTTAAGGCTCTTCTGAACACCCTAGCAACCACCTAGCTATTCCCTAGCAACCACCCACAATAACTGTCTGTCTGTCTGTCTGTCTGAAAATGTACGTTCCATAATTCTGTTTTATCCTTGTCTGCTTCCAGGCCTTTGGTTTTTTGAACTTCTTCCTTTGGGCTGGTAACATCTGGTTTGCCTACAAAGAGACAGGTTTGCACAAGTCCACCCAGCGATATCCGTCCAGAACTCCCTCTGAGAAACGCAGCAGCTTCAGGCAATATAGTCAAACCAGTTTTGATCAATCTGGAACTGGCTTTGGCCAGAGGCTCTACAACCAGGGGAGTTTTGACTTATCGAGTGGAGGCTTCAGCCTACCCCAAACTAATTTAGGACAGCCAATGCTGTACCGACAGGTGGGGAGTCCCACATCCAGAGGCCCTCTCATATTTGTTAATGAGATCTGAGATAGAGAGTGTGGGTTGAGAGGAGAAAGAAAAAAAAAGCTGCCTAAACTGATTTATTCTCAGTAGTAACTCAGTAATATCAGTAATAACTATCAGTAATAACTGATATTTCTCACATATGATTGGAAATTGTAGAATTTTTGTAGATATCAGTCTGCACACTGTTATTTATTTGTTTGAAAGTCCCAACAGAAGTTCCACCGGGATGCAGTATTTAACCTCTTTTGCATCCTTAATATTTACGTATTATATGCATTCAAACTAATTTAGCATTGTCTCAAATTTGGGTTATATAATATATTGTTACTGTATATATATTTGTACAATATAGTTGTTAAGATTCAGTGATACTTACGTAGTATTTTAAAGTGTAGCATATCTACATCTACAGTTTACACTATCTGTTTAAATATTTCCCTTACAAAAATACTGTGGTAATACTATATGCATTGATACACTGTATGCCATGGTACTGTGTGATTACCATATTCATATAGTATGGTATTTACATGGTACTCCAAGGTCCTTCAAAGGTGATATTACCATGGCATTACTATTACATGGTTGGGTCCAAAAAAATACTAATACCATGGATTATTGTAATACCATAGTAATAATATAGTAATAACCTTGTAAAAAAAATTCTATTTGTATTTACAAGGCATGTACAACACACACATCACTTGTTTTTTATGTTCTGTCATGAATAATGATTCATTACCAGTAGACAGCTGGGATAATATGACTTGAGTCAGAGAGAGATAAGTCCTGAAATCCTGAAATCCGAGGGGTGATGACCAGTCAGAGATCTTTTTAATGAATCTTTTTTGTCTAACCACACACAGTGTTCAGTGAAATGCATGCATAAGGATGAGTCTCTCTGAAAAAAATCCAATGCAGTAATGTCGGTATATAGTTCCAATGTATTATGAGATTCAAAATTGCTCAAATGTTATGTAAATTGATTGTAATTGTGTCGATCGTCACTGCGTCTTATAATTAGGTAATAAAATAATACTTATTCCTCTAAATTACAGTTTTATGTGTTTGATGCAAGTTACCATTACCAATTCCATTCTTTCCTGGAAAAGCAAATGAACATTTAATGAACAATCATGGTGAAAATTACAAAAGGCAGAGGAAGAAATAAAAGCATTCAAACACAGTAACATCCCCATAGGGGATTCATAGTGAATTAACTTTTTCTCTATCTACATGTTCTTGTGCTGTTTCTTTGTTAGGGGTGTCTTCTACAAAAGAGACAACATCCACTGCTGAAGCTACTTGTTTTCCCCATTAAGCCTTTTAATGAAGGGGTGTAAGGGAGCAATTAGGATCTCTTGGCCTGTCAGAGCCCAATCTCAGCCTCATGGTTAACAGCTCTATATCGGCAGAGTATATACAACACAGCAGTAAAGCTAAATGCTTGCAGCTGCCAGGGCTCCAAATTGCAGCTTTTAGGTGATCATGAGATTTTAGCCACTGGCATCTTGCTGGTGCCAAATTAAAGGTTATAACTGAGAAACTCTACAGCTGTTCAATTACATGCCATAGACTAAAAGAATGAAGTGTGTGTGCATTGAAATAGAAAAGAGAGAGAAGACAGTAATTTATACATACTTTAATTTACAGGTGTCACAGCAAGTCACATTATGCAAAATAAGCTTCAAAGGTGCTCATTCATGCTTTACCTCCATCCATTAATCTGAATGAAGATTTCTACTTCATAACAACCCCCTTACCCATGGTTAAAGCACTGTACGTGTGGACTCGAGTGGCTTTGATAAAACGGTGGCAACAGCACCATAATACAAAAAAGACCAGTGTTCAATAAAGAGTTACATTTATTCTAAATAATTATCAGAGTAATATTCTGGCAAATAACATAGTTCAAGAGCCTAACTGTAGGCTGTTTGCAGTTGCCAAGCAACGCACAGTAGGAACTTGGCACATTAATATAGAATGTGTGGTCACAGTGTGCATTATAGTCATTTTAAAATGGCTTCAAAAGAGGCTCATCCAATCAGAATTTAGAATCAGAACTATGCGTTTTATAAGGCTTGTTAAATGAGAGTGGAAATCACTTTGTTAGAGGGCTTATATAAATACAGTAGGCACTTAATTACACAATGGCAGAATAAACATCTCATGGTGGCACATGATGTAGCAGTGGAATTTATGTTTTACTCTAGAGGACTGAGGTTCATTTAATCACAGAGTCAGCCAAGCAAATGAAAAGACACCATAGTGTTCGATATTAGGAGGTACAAGTTTATGTGAAGAGGAGGCTGGGCTGACCATCACTGTTACCCTGTTTCAGTCCAGCTTCTTCATCCTGTTCATCCATCTGTCATTTCTGGCTCATAGATAATGCCCTGTTCAGAGGCTTAAAAATAAAAAAATAAAAAATAGATAGATATCAGCTTTTTAAGCTGAGAAACACTTAGGTCATGCATCTGATTGCGATCACCACCATTTACAACCTAAAACCATACTTAAATATATAATTGTCCTATTGATTTATGAAGGCAATTATCAGGGTAATTACCATGACCCACATGGTAGTGGTTATTGTCAGTGTTTCAGTGGTTCACGGACCAAAGAAATGTGTGTATTAAACTTAAACTAAACGTAACCCAACTATTAACTAAGAAATATCAATTATATTACAGAATTCTAGGAGGAAATTGTAGTGGGTTGCTCTAAAACCAGTGAAACCATATTTGTTCTAATTACTAATAACTGTCAGGATTAAGAGGCCAAGGTTTTTCAAAAACAGGTCAACAATATCTCATCTATTCATAATTTTATATTCCTATATCAAATTCACAGAAATTATGACCCCTTCATCTCATGCTCTTTGCTGCCAAATGAAATACAAATACTCAGTTATGAACCACAAACACAAACTAAAAATGTACACATAATTGCCTACACAATGGGGAAAATGCTGCTGATTTCATTGATGTGGGGCACAGTGCACAGTGGGATCTCAGGCACTGGCATAACTGGGCATCTTTTACACAAGAGAGATGAGAGAAATGATCAAAGCCGATGTCATTTTCCAGTTCCTGCTGTTTCTTGCCCTTCATAATCCTTTTCACACAAATCCTGTAGGGTACAGGCTTTTTGGTGGTTAATGTACAGAGTGCAAGTGCCTTTGTGTATGTGTGATAGACAAATTAAAGCATGGATAATTTACACTCACTGAGCACTTTATTAGGAACACCTGTACAACTACATATTCATGTGATTATCTAATCAGCCAATCATGTGGCAGCAGTACAATGCATAAAATCGTGCAGATACAGGTCAGGAGCTTTAGTTAATGTTCACATCAACCATCAGAATGGGGAGAAAATGGACTGTGATTTGGACTGTGACATGATTGTTGGTGCCAGATGGTCTGGTTTGAGTATTTCTGTAACTGCTGAACTCCTGGCATTTTCACGCACAACAGTCTTTAGAGTTTACTCGAACTTGAATGGTGCCAAAAACAAAAAACGTCCAGTGAGCGGCAGTTCTGTGGATGGAAATGCCTTGTTGATAAGAGAGGTCAATGGAGAATGGCCAGACTGGTTGCAGATGACAGAAAGGCTACAGTAACTCAGATAACCACTCTGTACAACTGTAGTGAGCAGAATAACATCTCAGAATGCACATCACCTCAGCCTTGAGGCGGATGGGCTACAACATCAGAAGACCATGTCGGGCACTTTATTAGGCCCATGGTGTTCCTTATAAAATGCTCAGTAAGTCTACATAGATCCTCAGGTAATGAACATTTTTTTTTTTTTTTAAATCTTACACTAAAGAGAGCATACAGTATAGAATCTCTTGAAGACAAAATTGAAGTGCATGTTTTTGATCTTTACTGGTCAGCAGGACTCCTCAGCACTGGCCTTTTCTGATATTCTTTCTTCAGCTCTCTCATATTCACTAAGAAAAACAGTCCATGGTCTGCCTGTTTATTTGTGTAAAACTGCACAAAAATTATTTTCAAACTGTCAACAAGAAATGTACATTTTGTCAAGACAAGTTTAAATCAACTTAAAAAAGAAAAGTTTTATGGTTATTTAAGCCTTATGTAAGCCTTATGTTTAAATACCTGGGCTGTTTCTGTATCTGTGTTGCACGCGCTGCTCAGTGTTGTTAAACTCATGCGAAATGCCGTTGCGTGTGCCACTAAGTCTTGTTAAACTCACCGCTGAATTTTGCCCAGAGAGCAATCTCAGAGACAGTTTAGCACTCTGATGATTAGACTGCAAGGCGATTTAATAAAAATCAGTTGGAGGGCTAGATAAAAATGATTGGCGGACCGGATTGGGCCTGCGGCCTGCTGTAGGGCATTGCCAAATTCTGGATGTTTCCTTTGGCATTACTAGGTGGTTTCTTGACCTGAGTTAGGACAGACAGACAGACAGATAGATAGATAGATAGATAGATAGATAGATAGATAGATAGGTAGATAGCATTCATTAAGCTTTCAGACTTTACTGTTGCCAATTTTTACTGTTGTTTCCACCAATCACCTACAGGTGTCGGCAGGGGCACACTGGCCATAGGAGGAACCGGGACTTTTCCCGGTGGGCCGGCCGTAAAACGGGGCTGAACGGGCCACAAAATGGACCCACGATATGCCGAAGAAGGCCGCAACATGCACCTAATAAAATGTTATTATTTGCAGTGAGTGGTTATTTAGGTTAGGTTTGTTTACCTGATGTCATCATTTGGTCTCCCATCAGCAACTTAACAGGTCCTATGCCTCAAAAGCCATTTCAAAAGAGCCTTTACAATTATAGTATGTTTTGTTTGCCAACATTTTCTTAATTTCCTTTAATGATACATGTACAGTAGGCTATGTGTGCTGTTTAGATAACTTGTATGACTGCTTAGTAGTCAGTATAATCAGGGAAAAGTTAGGGACATGTCAAGCCTTAAATTACCCCCACTACAGGCACCCTATTTTAATATTAACCACTGAAACAAAATGTAGTTTACTTCTCTTGAACTGGCACATGGACAGTGGTGTATTTAAGAACAGGTGTTAATCTAATCCCAGCAGTGGGAGAAAGCATGTTTTCCAGCTGCATCCCTGACCATTAGCTCACATAAAACCAGTTGCATCACCATAATTACAGCCATTTTATTAATTTTAGGTAATTATTTTGGTTCTACCATACCAAACCACTTGAGAATGTGAGCTGCAAAGATCCTGCTCATAAATAACCATTGTAGATGTTCATTTGTCTTCAGAGTGTACACTTCTGTGCTAGCAACTGGTTCAGCATCTCCTCTTCGCTTTTTAAATGATGCTATTTACACAGAATGTGAGGAGTTTAGCTGAGCTATAATGTTTGGGAAAGGGCAATATGTTCAGATTGCAATCTTCATACATACATTTAAAGCAGCTATTTAAAAATGAGGCTGCTGGGAAAAAACAATTTGAGCTTTTAGGATTTTTAGGCCTTGCATTTTTCAGCATTTGTCCCCTATAGGGCCCTATATTGCTTTTTCTCCCACAATTTATGTAGAAATTGGTCCTTTGGTCTGTTTGGATGAATATCAACATGTGGAATGAGATGTGATGTAATGATATGAGTGTCATGAAATAACTGCAAAGTATGCAAGCAGCTTTTCATACTATTGTTTAATTATCTACTTCACCCAAAAAAATCATTTTAAGATTTACGCATTTCAATTTCATAACAAAATTCCTTCCAACTGAATTGAGTAATCTTTAATAAAATTAAAGTTAATTTTATTAATTACATTTTGTTAAACATTGCAAAATTCAATTTGATTGAATTTTGTTATTAAAATTTAAATGTGTAAATCTTAAAAATAGGCTAAAATATTTTTTTTAGTGTTGTCTCTACAAATGCTTTATTATGTATAAAGTATACAGTATACAGTAAACAACACATAACTTGAGCAGAGCTACATATAAATATCTGAACATTAGTCTGAACCATTAATCAGGTGAGCAAGCTCACTTCTTATCATGAGAGAGAAACCAATTAGTTTAAACACATTAATTCTTTAGCCAGGGAACCCAGGTGAATGTTCACTGCCACAGTTAGGAGAGCACCTTGCAAATTGGCTTAAGCAGATCTTTGTCTTATCTTTATCTTGTTGTGTCGTGCCCACTAAGAAGTCAGTGCAGTTCCTACTTCTGTCAAAACCTGATCTTGTAATCCTGTTAGAGTTAGTTGTACTTGTGCTCAATGAATTGACTGACTGGACACCAACATGACTCCAAGGTGCAATGAGGACAAGTTATGGAGGGATAAAAACAGATATATGTAAATAGAAAAATATGCATGTGCATAATCAACAACTTCCACATAGAAATAAGTGAAAATTCTGAATGTTCTATGTCAAGAGTCGGTATGGGAGAGCCAGGCATGTAGACAATTTCCTCTTTTTATGCTGGAGACACTGAGGACACCTCTGTTTTGCTTGCTGACACTGAGGACTCCTCATCACCAAGAGGATTATTGCCGCAGAAAAGGGTGGTCAGCATGCAGCTCCGAAACTGAGGAAAAGACAAAAGAAATTAAGAGTACAATGCTACAATAAAGCAAAGATAAATACATGCAGAATCCAAAATTAGCCCTATACTGTAAAAAAAAAAAAAAAAAGATAAAGAAAAGAAAGAAAAGGAAGCTGTGGTTGCCAGAATAATTACAACCTGTAAATTTTACAGTTTAAAACTATTGTTTTTATGGTATATTTTATGGTGCAGTAATGTCATTTATATTATTAAATGATAAACCTAATATATTAACCTTCTGAAACTGTAAAAATCTGCTTTTCACTTTATAATGTATTGTTAATCAACATAGTAATTACAGAAGGGTACATGAATTTCATCAACAGTGGTCCTTCCAGAGGTAAAGACCAGTAAATATGTAGAGACAGTGCTCAGTGTCACTCACACAAACACTAAACACCATCAGGGTAACACATGTGAGATTAAAATTATGCAATAAACATGAAATAAACTACATCAAATATAACATAGAACATCCCAAAGTTCATAACTGATATTAAAAATAAGAAGAAACATAACTATTCCCATAAAATATAATGAAATGTAATGAGTCACACAGGGAGTTCTGGGAACGACCGATTACTGTTTTTTTACGTAATTTTAACAATAATTTACCATAAAAAGTACATGTACTCTCTTGTTAAACATAATATACATTTTAACAGTTAATTATACGGGGAAACCATACTTTTTACATCTAAAAAATGTTAGTTTTACAACATTTTATCATAAAACTACATGTATTGTCTTTTTAAATATATATATAAAAAAAATTACGTATATTTTACGGTAACTACTCATTAACCAATTTAATTTTTTTTTACTGTAGCATTTTTACAGTCTTTTACCATTAAAATTACAGACATTTTTTACAGTGTAGCAAGGTTTTTGTATTCTGGAGGATACAAACATTTGAGAGGCCGGGATGAGGAGCAATGAGTGAATGAGCCAAAGTTTTGTAAAAATGTTTGAAAAGGGCGTTCTTGCAAATACATTTAAAAGGGCAAATTTACTCAAATTTACTGACCATAAATATTTTTTGCAAGCAATGAAACTGAATTTTGCATAATTTTTTTAAATATATATATTTTATGTAGAGGTGGGTAAAATATCAATTTTCTGATGCATTGCGATCTTTGTTTGAATGATATCAATTCTTAAATCCCAGGATCGATCTTTCACTCTATAGACTACCTTCTAAAATGCGAGTAAATCACACACATATGCGACCAAATCTCCTGCTATGTGACTAAAAATGTCTATTATTAGCCACTGGCTGATAAATGTTGAGATTTCGCTCACCAGTGATTGAGTAGTGTAGTGGAGAAGAAGTTATTAGCAGCTAAATACTTTCACTGCATGTTGAGAATAAAAATTTGGTTTAACTCATTCTCTGTGTCTAAAGATGAAATCTACAGATCCATATGTCAATGAATAATGTCTCTTTTAATACCCTTTCTGCTCTTTACAGACAGTGGTTGATTAAATATTCAAAAAATTTGAATTAAAAGTTCTAATCACACATGGATGCTATAAAGAAGACATGCAGGTCCTCTCTCGTTATATGCACTTGTCTTAAAGAGACAGAACCGATTTAGCACGTGTTCTACATATCAATGAGCACGTTTACATGCACGTTCTTACGACTATGCTTAATAAACTGACAATGTGTGTGGTCATGTAAACGCAATAAACAGTGTTCCTTTATCTGTGTAAGGTCATAAACGGCATAAGAATAAACTGGTCGACACGGGTAGATTTTTGCCCAACACGCCAATTTCTCGTGGCATGTAAACACCTTTAACATTTGTTTGCCCATTACGGCAATTTCGTGTGGCATGTAAACACCTTTAAAGGTGTTCTTACCGGCTTATCCAATGTGCGCACCTGTTGAACGCATGTCTCTTCACAGTTTGACATCAAAAGCAGAGAATAAAACGATTATTTCAAATCTCATGTAAACGGTTTTCTTGCTTTGTCAGATTTTTCAAATAAGATGATTTTTGGAAGTAATCAGCATATTGGTCTGCAAGTAAAAATGCTCAGCGCAAATACACTATATTGCGAAAAGTATTCACTCACCCATCCAAATAATTGAATTCAGGTGTTCCAATCACTTCCATGGCCATAGGTGTATAAAATGAAGCACCTAGGCATGCAGACTGCTTCTACAAACGTTTGTGAAAGAATGGGCCGCTCTCAGGAGCTCAGTGAATTCCAGCATGGTACTGTGATAGGATGCCACCTGTGCAACAAGTCCAGTCGTGAAATTTCCTCGCTACTAAATATTCCACAGTCAACTGTCAGTGGTATTATAACAAAGTGGAAGCGATTGGGAATGACAGCAACTCAGCCACGAAGTGGTAGGCCACGTAAAATGACAGAGCGGGGTCAGCGGATGCTGAGGCGCATAGTGCGCAGAGGTCGCCAACTTTCTGCAGAGTCAATTGCTACAGACCTCCAAAGTTCATGTGGCCTTCAGATTAGCTCAAGAACAGTGCGTTGAGAGCTTCATGGAATGGGTTTCCATGGCCGAGCAGCTGCATCCAAGCCATACATCACCAAGTGCAATGCAAAGCGTCGGATGCAGTGGTGTAAAGCACGCCGCCACTGGACTCTAGAGCAGTGGAGACGCGTTCTCTGGAGTGACGAATCACAGTTCTCCATCTGGCAATCTGATGGACGAGTCTGGGTTTGGCGGTTGCCAGGAGAACAGTACTTGTCTGACTGCATTGTGCCAACTGTGAAGTTTGGTGGAGGGGGGATTATGGTGTGGGGTTGTTTTTCAGGAGCTGGGCTTGGCCCCTTAGGAAAGGAACTCTGAATGCTTCAGCATACCAAGAGATTTTGGACAATTCCATGCTCCCAACTTTGTGGGAACAGTTTGGGGATGGCCCCTTCCTGTTCCAACATGACTGCGCACCAGTGCACAAAGCAAGGTCCATAAAGACATGGATGAGCGAGTTTGGTGTGGAAGAACTTGACTGGCCTGCACAGAGTCCTGACCTCAACCCGACAGAGCACCTTTGGGATGAATTAGAGCGAAGACTGCGAGCCAGGCCTTCTCGTCCAACATCAGTGTCTGACCTCACAAATGCGCTTCTGGAGGAATGGTCAAAAATTCCCATAAACACACTCCTAAACCTTGTGGAAAGCCTTCCCAGAAGAGTTGAAGCTGTTATAGCTGCAAAGGGTGGGCCAACGTCATATTAAACCCTATGGATTAAGAATGGGATGTCACTTAAGTTCATATGCGTCTAAAGGCAGATGAGCGTATACTTTTGGCAATATAGTGTACTTGTAAATAGTACAAATAATGCACGTAAACAATAAACATGTAACAAAAATACAGTATATGCAACATAATACATGCAATTTCAAGATATTAATTGATGGAACAGACTGAATTTTAACATTATTCAAAAGCTTAAATGTGGCCAATTTGATGAAAAACAAATTATAAAATATAATTTTTAAAATTCATATTTTCGAATTGTACCTAGAAAGGTTGACTAGAAGGTTCCTTTAAAATTAAGAGCATTACCTGAGAATTTTATTCATATGTAAGTAAAATGGACATTGTAACAGAAATGTACCCAAATGAATGAAATCGAAATCGAATCGAGAGCTTGTGAATCGGAATTGAATCGGAAATCTGTATCAATACCCAGCTCTATTTTTAACCCTATGACAATGGAATTATTTAGCTGTTTTCCCTGGCATATTCTTTACAACAGTGATTATCCACAGAGCTAAAGCGGTCAGACTATCATTTTTACAATTCAGTATAAATCATGTAATGTTGCCAATTGGCGAGTAACTCTGTTTTACCTATTTGGCAAAGCCAATTTGTTCTCTCCTTTGGTCCTTTGGGAGTGTTAGTTGTGGACAGTGAATGCATACATGTTTTGAGAAATAAAGGCGCTCACAAATGACATGCAATTCAGACATAAATAACTCTGAAGCACTTGTTTATCCAATGCATACCTGTTTGTTGAGCAACACATATATGATGAGGTTAAATATTGAGGAGCTCTTTGAGAAAAATGCAGGAACAGCCATGAACTGGGCACTGAAAGCAGCTCCCTTATTTAAGAAAATCCAGGCTGCCACACTAGCATAGGGGCTCCATGCCACCAAGAAACCCAAAAACATCAGGATGACCATTCTTGTCACTTCCTTTTCAGCCTTCTGGGTGGATGCTGAGTCCTGCTGTTGAGCTGCAGCCTGAAGACAGAGGACAGTTTGTATCATAAAGAGTATGAATAAATATTTGGAGACAATAAACTAACATCATCATAGTACCATTCTGAATATAAGATCAATCTTACCGCTTTTACAGTGCACACAAGTCTTCCATATGTGAAGAATATTATTGTGACAAGAACAATGAAATGGCAGAAGAACATGTATACAACATATGTTATATGTTATATTCAGGGTTCAGTTTGTAATAATCTGGTCCACATGAGCATTGCATTCCCTCAGGAATATACCTGTAAATCAAGATACTGGATGTTTAAATATTTTCTAGCCTATAAGCAGAGTTAATTGAACAGATATACAGGTGCATCTCAATAAATTAGAATGTCGTGGAAAAGTTCATTTATTTCAGTAATTCAACTCAAATTATAAAACTCGTGTATTAAATAAATTCAATGCACACAGACTGAAGTAGTTTAAGTCTTTGGTTCTTTTAATTGTGATGATTTTGGCTCACATTTAACAAAAACCCACCAATTCACTATCTCAAAAAATTAGAATATGGTGACATGCCAATCAGCTAATCAACTCAAAACACCTGCAAAGGTTTCCTGAGCCTTCAAAATGGTCTCTCAGTTTGGTTCACTAGGCTACACAATCATGGGGAAGACTGCTGATCTGACAGTTGTCCAGAAGACAATCATTGACACCCTTCACAAGGAGGGTAAGCCACAAACATTCATTGCCAAAGAAGCTGGCTGTTCACAGAGTGCTGTATCCAAGCATGTTAACAGAAAGTTGAGTGGAAGGAAAAAGTGTGGAAGAAAAAGATGCACAACCAACCGAGAGAACCGCAGCCTTATGAGGATTGTCAAGCAAAATCGATTCAAGAATTTGGGTGAACTTCACAAGGAATGGACTGAGACTGGGGTCAAGGCATCAAGAGCCACCACACACAGACGTGTCAAGGAATTTGGCTACAGTTGTCGTATTCCTCTTTTTATGCCACTCCTGGCGTCTTACCTGGGCTAAGGAGAAAAAGAACTGGACTGTTGCCCAGTGGTCCAAAGTCCTCTTTTCAGATGAGAGCAAGTTTTGTATTTCATTTGGAAACCAAGGTCCTAGAGTCTGGAGGAAGGGTGGAGAAGCTCATAGCCCAAGTTGCTTGAAGTCCAGTGTTAAGTTTCCACAGTCTGTGATGATTTGGGGTGCAGTGTCATCTGCTGGTGTTGGTCCATTATGTTTTTTGAAAACCAAAGTCACTGCACCCGTTTACCAAGAAATTTTGGAGCATTTCATGCTTCTGTCTGCTGACCAGCTTTTTAAAGATGTTGATTTAATTTTCCAGCAGGATTTGGCACCTGCCCACACTGCCAAAAGCACCAAAAGTTGGTTAAATGACCATGGTGTTGGTGTGCTTGACTGGCCAGCAAACTCACCAGACCTGAACCCCATAGAGAATCTATGGAGTATTGTCAAGAGGAAAATGAGAAACAAGAGACCAAAAAATGCAGATGAGCTGAAGGCCACTGTCAAAGAAACCTGGGCTTCCATACCACCTCAGCAGTGCCACAAACTGATCACCTCCATGCCATGCCGAATTGAGGCAGTAATTAAAGCAAAAGGAGCCCCTACCAAGTATTGAGTACATATACAGTAAATGAACATAATTTCCAGAAGGCCAACAATTCACTATAAATGTTTTTTTTTATTGGTCTTATGATGTATTCTAATTTTTTGAGATAGTGAATTGGTGGGTTTTTGTTAAATGTGAGCCAAAATCATCACAATTAAAAGGACCAAAGACTTAAACTACTTCAGTCTGTGTGCATTGAATTTATTTAATACACAAGTTTCACAATTTCAGTTGAATTACTGAAATAAATGAACTTTTCCACGACATTCTAATTTATTGAGATGCACCTGTATGTTATGCTGAAGTTATTTTCACTGTTCTGTTTTTTTTTTTTTTGTTTTGTTTTTTGGTTCTATGCTCAAGTGATAGAGTATGACACTTATAGTATTTATGTGTTTTTACTAACCTGGACCACCCAACAAGTGGGGGAACAGCACAGCTAGCTGCCATGATCCAAGAAAAGGCAATTCCTCCCAAAGCATGTGAAGTCGTGAATTTAAAGCTACCCATGGGCTTGCAGACAACAATATATCTCTCAATAGCGAGCACCACCAGTGACCAAAGAGCAACTTGACCTGGAGAAATCAAAAAAGAGAAACTAGAATGCAAAAAAGCTCAGCAATTATTGCATTCATGTGTGGAATATTTTACCACAGTTTCAAGACAGTATGTGTCTTTTGAATTTTTTAGTTTTAAACTTACCTCCAAGCGTTGCCATGAAGGCCTCAACAGCACATCCCTTGGGTCCAAAAAATAAAGTAGTCATTTACCGCTGAGGTAATTGTGATCGTAAATCCAAAGCAGACCATGATCATTCCAGCCACAGCCAGATTGACCAGAATGAAGTTTAATGGCTGTCTGAGCTTTTTGTGCTGAGCTGTAACTACCAGCATCAAACCATTGATAGGGAAGCCAGAACAGATGAGAAAAAACATGTAAACTGCCAGTAGTTTGAATTGCCATGGTTCAGCCAAGTAGTATTGCGAGTACTCAAAAGGACTTCTCACAAGCCCTGTCTGATTGGACATCGGGATGTAGAAGTTTTGACCCTCTGTGCCGTTCATCCTTACTCTAAGCTTTTTAATTAGGAAGTGAGACAGCAAAGTGGTGAAGTAAAGCTGAGCTGTATTGAGAAGCCAAACAAATCACTCATCACCTGTGTTTCCAATGGTGACTCTTTTGGTTTTATACCTTTCTGAGAGATTAACGGCAAGTAGCCAAATGTGATCAGGAAGGAAAAAAGGTAGAAACAGATTATAGTCTGATCATTAACATTCTTAATATATTTTGAACATGTGCAACTTGCAAAAATCTAGCCACTCTTTGATAGAACTGTGTCTGTGCAACTGCTTGAACACTGGACTTTTTAATCACTTTTTTGCTGAATACTATTCTCTAAAGCATACTGTTTATATGTTTATTTATAGTATATTGGCATGGAAATGAGATGCTCATTTAAGGTTGGGTGATCATTGGTGAATATGAGTAAGCTAATTTAAGTTTTAAATAATTTTTGAAAGTCTGTGCTTTTGTGTTAATAGGCTAATGCATCATACTTAATTATTAATCAGTTTATTAATCAGTTTTGTTTTTGTTTGTTTTGTTTTTTACCTTATCTAATCACACTATTTAACTTGTTATTTTAAAAATCATTGTACTATATTTTCAGATGCATAATGTGATTTACCAATTTGTTTAACTTTGATTTCACAGAAAATGACACAAAACTATCACATATAACATGATGTACTGTGACATCTGGCGGATTGTTTTTTGATTTGATTTTGTAGACAGATATTTTTAATTTAAGTCTCTCTGACTTGCATAGTATTTGCTCAACAAGTGTTTTTATGCTCATATGAACCTTACAGCACTGATCATCTTTTCTCAGAATCATGATTTGTGTCTAGTAAAGAGGTGCTTGATAGTTATATAATTTTCTGGCTAAGGTGGAGATCAGACACCAACAGAAGAGAAAAAAAATGCTGATTACAACAACAACAACAACAACAAAAATAGAATTGTTTAATACTTTATCAGTCTGATTTCAGTGAAAGAAAAAAATTGTTGGTTTTACTTAATTCAATTGGACATTGGTTCCACACAATGAAATTTAGTTTCTTTTATATGAAATTAAAATGTAGGCTCTACTCAAATACTTTGTGTAGTGAAAATAATTTGTGTATAAAAATAACTTTATTGAACCTTGCAACGTGTTGTTGGCTAGCATCAAACACATTAGCATATTCTCATTTTTTTGTACTGTATAACAAGTAGATTTTGCTGAGAATTTACAGATCTCTACAGGATGGATTGTTGAGGAGATGTGTGCTAATACTTTTCTAAGTGATCAGACAGATTTTTACCTGGCAAACAATAAAATGTGTTGAAAAATTATCCACCACTATTTTTAATGACCACTTGCAAAAATGTTGTCCAAAAGATGTTGTTGGTCCCTGTTTGCTCTGACTTTGAGAGAACACATTTTTAAATGGTACCTGTTAAGTTCTGCTCCTGTTCCTGGTCTGTAGCACTTTGTCTTAGCATAAGACCCTTTTGGCAAAGTCAGAATATTAAGACAAATTGGGGCTGCACCTCATCCTGGATGGTGGTGAGCTCTCTTAAAATAGATCACCCTGCTGAAAGTTCCAATCTCAATGTTTACTGTAAACAGTTGTCACACATGGCAGACAATGTAAGTCACTGATCCTAGCCTGCACAATTCCTTCTTTCCAAAATGAAGAAAAACATTTAATCATTGAGTTAAACATCTGAAGTAACCAAATTCAGTCATTTTACAATAGATAAACTGACTTTTGAAAAATGCACTAAGCAGCTGTGATAGGCCTGCCATAACAAAGTACTATACCAAGGTACTATAAGTATGTAAATTGTGCATCCCAAAGTTTTGCCTACATTTTTAAAATGTGTAAAAAAAAAAAAAAAAAAAAAAACATTTGACATTAGAGAGTACTCCGGGGTTGCACATATACCTGCATGTGAATATGTGAGCTCAGTGTCCACAATAGTGCAAAAAAAAAAAAAAAGAAAAAACTTTATTCTTGCTGTTGCATTGTCTGCCCATTGTGAGAGGGTTGTTTCGAAATGAATAGGTGAAATAGGGCTGCATGGATAGTCTATCTTTTGATTTAAAATACATTGTGTACAAGCAATGTAAACAATACCTTCAATAATATTTTCAGAGTCATATACTGTATACATGTGAGTAAATAAAAGATTCAAACAGTACATAAAGAATGAACAAAACAGGAGCAAAGACAATTTTTAATGCCAGTATTTATTTCTATCCATTTTTTTCCCATTATTTACAAAATATATACAAGCTTTACACCAACAATACATAAAATTACAAACACAATCTCTGTTCAGCTTTGCACCAATTTAACAAATCCAGGTGTCTTATGAGGTCACCAGGTTCATTGTCATAGTGAACAACCAAATGTGATGCAGCCATTTATATCTGTTTTTCAGGTGTCCAGATTTATACTGTGGTGAGTGAGTTATCTTTGAGAGGTTCAAAAGTCTATGCTGGAGAAACTGAGGACACCTCTGTCTTGCTGGTGGACACTGTTGAGGACTCCTCATCTCCAAGAGGGTTCTTCCCACAGAAAAGAGTGGTCATCATGCAGTTCCGGAACTGTAAGTGACAGTACTGTATTTAGTACCTTTTTTGAGCTTTTTGCCACTTTTTATTTATAGAGACGCTGCAGACCATTTTACACCAGCATGAATTTACATGCTAGTTCAGGATAGTTAGTGCAGGGTTGGTTTTGGTCTTGCTGACATAGCCATTCTGTTCACCAGCAAAAGCTGGTTAACCAGGGACATTTTGCTGGTTAGGCTATTTAAGAAGCCTAATGGGGACAACAGCACACCAGAATCCAAAAGACAACATGTGCTGGTCTTTTCAACAGGTTAAAGATCAATAAATTAGTAAGTAGATACAATGGGATCAGAAATGGAAGCAGAATAGAATTTACCTGTTTGTTTAGCAGCACATAGATGATGGGGTTAAATATTGAGGAGCTCTTTGAGAAAAATGCAGGAACAGCCATGAACTGGGCACTGAAAGCAGCTCCTTTATTTAAGAAAATCCAGGCTGCAACACCAGCATAGGGGGTCCAGGCTACCAAGAAACCCAAAACCATCAGGATAACCATTCTTGTCACTTCCTTCTCTGCCTTCTGGGTGGATGCTGAGTCCTGCTGTTGAGCTGCAGCCTTAATGACAGAGTAATAAGACCAAATGATAAGACTTAATTATTACATGGGATTCTGAGGTTTGGGAATTTAATGGAATTATAGCTTTTAAGGTGACACTGCATACCGCCTTGACTGTGCAAACAAGTCTCCCATAGGTGAAGAAGATTGTGGAGACTGGAAATATAAAGTGGCAGCAAAACATGTACATGACATATGATTCATTGTTGTACTTAGGATTCAGGGTGTAGTAGTCAGGTCCACATGAGCACTGCATTCCCTCAGGAATATATCTGTTAAATAAAACCAATTGTTGTTTCATTAGTCATAAATTTTATCTTCTGTTGCACTTGGTTTTTTCAAGTCATGTCAAAAACAACTAGCTACATACAAAATGCCTCCTGTCCAACTCAAATTTTTGTTATAATCCATTCTACACTAGACTTGGGAGCACATTAATTAGAAAACATCTTATTATACTGACCTAGACCAGCCAAAGAGAGGGGGGACTGCACATGCCAATGCCATTATCCACGTAAATGCAATTCCTGCTAAAGCATGGTTGGTGGAGAATTTGAAACTACCTATTGGCTTACAGACCACAATGTATCTCTCAACGGCCAGCACCACTAGTGACCAAAGGGAAATTTGACCTGTAGCAAACAAAAAATTCATAGAAGTTGAGTTGTCCTTAATTACAGCTATGAATCAGCATAAATTAATTCTGCAAAGCAATCAATTGTTTTGTATCCCTCACCTCCAAGTGTGGCCATGAATCCCTCAGTAGTGCAGCCAGTTGGACCGAGAGCAAAGTAGCCTTGAATTGCAGTGTAGAAAGTGACAGTGAATCCAAAACAAACCATGATGGTGCCAGCCACAGCCAGGTTGACCAAAATGAAGTTGAGAGGTTGCCTTAGCTTTTTGTGTTGAGCTGTCACCACCAATGTAAGGCCATTGATGGGTAGACCAAAACAGATGAGGAAGAACATGTAGAGAGCAAGCACTTTAAACTGCCATGGCTCAGCTAAATAGTACTGAGGATATTCAAAAGGACTCCTCACTAGCCCTGTTCTGTTGGACATGGGAACATAGAAGTTGTGTCCCTCGGTTCCGTTCATCTTTGCCCACTATAGTAATCCAGACCAGGTAAAGAGGATTTTAAAGTTCTGTGATGGGAGGATGTAATCTGCTGCAGTCCAGCTCGTGGCTATACCCTGCTCTTTTTTTGCAAAGATGCAACAGGAGTGGTTATATATCCCTCTAAGATGCCTTTAAAGGGATAATGTCAAGATGGGGATGGTGTCACAATGTGGGATTTGAATGATAAGAGCAGACATAATCAGTTTTGTTTTAATCACCCTGTGAAGCTTTGGATTTTGAAGCCCTTTTGGCGTTTATGATCTTATAAGACATAATTTCGATTTAAATCAGAAAGTGAGCATTCACAAAGTTGTATATAAATCAAGTTTAAAATGTGATTGTTTTCTGGTGTACTGCAGTAATGGATCATATTAAAATAACAAAAACAAAGTCAGCCTGGATGAACATAATTTTATTCCACAAAATGTCATTATTAAGTTCTTGTTTTGTTAGATACAGTGGGGTCTAAAAATCAGAGAGCACTAATTACATTTTTTCTAATTAAATATTTTTTTTTTCATTACAAATTATATTATCGCAATACCGCTTTAAGAGAGAAGTTGAATAAAAAAATTAACATGAATTTCAGAATTTCCTAGTATTTGGCATATCGCTCTTGTGCTTTAATGGCATGCACTCGTACTGGCATGGACTCCACAAGTTGTCCAAAACTTTATGATCCATGTTATTCCAACATGATTTAGGAAATCTGACCTTTTGTACAAAGGAGTAAACAAAGTCACTGTCACAAATGTGATTATTTTATTAGTTACCTAGAAATCTAGTAATTAAATATTGTGCAGATTTGTATTTTAAATATAAATATGTATTTTAATATATATAGTATCTTAAATATTTCTTACTCATTTTACATCAGAATGTTTCTTTGTTGTAGTTTTTTCTTTATTTTTATTTAATTGTTTCTTTGCTTTCTTTTGTATTTTTCTTTGTTTTCTGTTTATTTTAAATTAGATTTTGAATCTACCACAGTTTATATTGCCAAGGCTTTAGAATATATTTTATTATTAATATAATATAATATAATATAAACAAAAAAATAAAAAAAACAATAGACATGAAAACAAGAAAGTGCACCAAACCATTAAGAGCCTGACAGAGTTACTTTCAGTGATGTACACTCATCTTCTAATTAGTGACATGAGTACACTTAAAGGGGATTTCCTGTCAGATTAAGACTCATAAACTGTCATCCAATATTATTTGTTTGTTTGTTTGTGCTGGATAGAATTTTGAAGGTTTTAACAGATATGCTAAACACACTTATTCAGCACTTATTCAGTGATTTTCAATGACTAGGTTGATAAAGTATTATCAAAAGGGTGGGCATAGGTAATCATTTCAAAGAAGATGATGTGGTTTTAAAACAATGGAGCATGTAGATGTATGTACTGTACATTGTATGTAGGTAGTGTTGAATGTGTACCATAATTTAGGCATGAAACTGCAACGTTTTGTGTTTATAGTCCTTAGGCCACTTACCATCAGCCATAAATGAGACAAATCACACAAAGAAAAAACATTTTTGTTATGCATGTATTTATTATTCTAATTTTTCAATATTTATAGCATTTAGAAAATATATACAGAAGGGCTGACAAAGCAGCCCAAAACACAACAAAAATAAAGAAATTATATTAATAGAATCATGCAGTTGCCTTGAAAAAGTAGTTATATCATGTTTCTCAATGGATTTTCAGATGGGTTCAATTGATTCTGGGCGTGACCTGGGCCTGATAATGTAGAAAAGAGGCTTATGTTTAGATTTAGTGGTGAACTATACCCTGTGTTCTGGCGCATAAGTTGAGAGACATTGGGTACACCATGTGTTAACCATTGTGCAAACTAATCTACCCATGGTCTGTATATTGCCCTATAAGAGAAATCCCCAAATGTGACCTTTAACTAGTATGCATTAACAAACCAAGGACATGTTTAAAAGTTGAAGACTTTTAAATAAACAATAAAGTGTCCTTTAAACTGAAAATTTCCAAGGCAGAGAGGTAAATGTCACTGCTTAGAGACAATTATGGAAACATTCTTACCATCACAAAGACTGATCAGTGGAAAAAAAATATATTTGTTCGAGACATTGGATTGAAAAGCATTGAAAGAATGATTGAGAAAACACAACTGGCAAATATTTCTATGCAGGAGACACTGAGGACACCTCTGTTTTGCTAGTTGAAACAGATGAGGACTCCTCATCACCAAGAGGGCTCTTGCCGCAAAAAAGGGTGTTCAGCATGCAGCTACGGAACTGGGGAATTGGAAAGAGGAATACAGCTATAGTTAAAATTGCCATTTAACTGTATTGGTTTCTTTGGAATGCAGTCATACTCATCTCAAAATCTCAGAATAATGCAGTGGCTTTACTTTATTGTTTACGGTATTGTAATTTATTCATTTATCACTGCAAAAAATAATTGTATTAATATTTTTGTCTTGTTTCTAGTAACAATATCTAAACATTCTTAAAACAATATCAATTTACTTAAGTAAAATGTGAAAATGTCAATACAACGATGTTCAATACTACAAACAAACAAAAAATCTTAGCTTAATTTAATAACATTTGGAGAGGTTTAAAGATGTAGTGAGTTTTACAGAAAGAGGTGAAAAATCTATTTTCTAATGAGGTATAAAATTAAATTGAGCTAATTTAAGACACACTGTCTGAAAACAAACCTTATTGTCTTACAAGATTTTGCTTCTCAAGTAAATTTAACTTGCTTTATGGATATTTAGATATTTATACTGGTAAATAAATACTAAAATATAATAAATTAAGATGTATTTATTTTATTATTTATTTAATTATTATTATTATTATTATTATTATTATTTTATTTTTTTTTTATTTTTTTTGCATTAATGGAAATATATACTAGTGTGTGAAAAGACCTGTTAAAGAATATTATAGTTGAAAGTCACCATTGCTCACCTGTTTGTTGAGCAGCACATAGATGAAAGGATTAAACAAGGCTGAGGTCTTGGAGAAAAAAGCTGGAAGAGTCATAGCTTGTGCAGAGAAAGCAGCACCTCTGTTAAAAAAGATCCAAGCAGCAAAGCTAGCATAAGGAACCCAGGCCAGCAGGAAGCCTAAAACCATTAGAATGACCATACGTGTCACTTCTTTCTCTGCCTTCTGGGTGGAGGCTGAATCCTGCTGTTGTGCTGCTGCCTGAAATTAAGTAAAGTAGTACATTTTATAATAATTAATAATTTTTTTTATGATTAATTAATTTATCACACATTTGCACATATACAGTGAAAATTTTTTTTTTTTTTCACATATCCCAGCTAGGCTGGGGTCAGAGTGCAGGGTCAGCCATGATACAGTGCCCCTGGAGCAGATAGGGTCAAGGGCCTTGCTCAAGGGCCCAACAGTGGCATCTTGGCAGTGCTGGGGCTTGAACCCCTGACCTTCTGATCAGTAACCCAGAGCCTTAACTGCTGAGCTACCACTGCCTCATTTTTTGCATGTATGATGTTGTGTTTGTTTGCAAATCTATATGATAATCCACTCACTGCCTTGACTGTGCAAACCAGGCTTCCATAAGTGAAAAAGATGGTTGTAACTGGAATGCAAAAGTGACAGCTGAACATATAGATGACATATGATTCATTGCTGAATTCTGGGTTCAGTGTATAGTAATCTGGTCCACAGGAGGTTTGCATTCCCTCTGGGATATATCTGTTTTAAAACAATGGAATAAGATTGTCAGAACCAAAAAATAAAAAAAATAAAAAATATGGGTAACACTTTTTTGTTGGTATTATATCGAAGTGTACATGAACCATTGCTCTATTGTGTTTGTTAACATCTTTTTAATGTAGTTTCACCAAAGAATTCTCAATGACTAATCCACTGATTCAGTCAAGTCTCTAATTGGCAGAACCCAATTACCTGGACCAGCCCAAAAGTGGGGGCACTGCACAGCTACAGGCCATAAACCATGTAAAGACAATGCCTGCTATTGCATGGTTTGAAGAGAATTTGAAGCTCCCCATTGGCTTGCAGACCACAATATACCTCTCAACAGCGAGCACCACCAGAGACCAAAGGGAAACCTGACCTGTGGACAGAAATGAAAAGGAATCACAACATGGAATCCCAAAAAGCAAATTTAATGGCCTATTTATGTTGAAATCTTCTTGCCTCCCAGTGTAGCAAAGAAGCCTTCAATGGCACAACCTGTTGGCCCCAGTGCCATATAACCAACAAGGGAGCAATAGAACGAAACAGTGAATCCAAAGATGACCATAATTGTTCCAGCGAAAGCCAGGTTTACCAGGATGAAATTTAGAGGTTGCCTCAACTTTTTGTGCTGAGCTGTGACAACTAGCGTAAGACCATTGATCGGTAGCCCAAAGCAAATCAGCAAAAACATATAAAAAGCAAGCGCCTTAAATTTCCATGGCTCTGCCAGGTAATACTGAGTATAGTCATAAGGACTCATCACTAACCCTGTCCTATTAGACATGGGAATGTAAAAGTTGTTTCCTTCAGTGCCGTTCATCTTGCTGTGGAAGAGCAACCTGCTGAGCTGAGAGTAGAGGTCAAGAGCTCTTGAAAGTTTCCCGAGAGTCCACCAGCAAAAGTGTACTCCACCGAAAGACCAGGTGCTTGTTTTTATACCTCTAGAAGAGTTCCCAGGTAAAAAGGGTGTCACCATTAAGACGATTTGGCAGACAACAGACTTCATAACCAGCTGGAACACATCCACTTGGCTCGTTATCAGCTTTAATATGATATCCATCCACTCTTCGGGGGATTAGGTTTAAAATCTTCTGCCGTGTAATCTTTCTTGTAAGTCGCAGGCTGAGAGATAATCCAGTGGAGTGGGTTGCATACAGCCCTCCCATTTTGACATACTTTTTACTGTATGCACACTTAAAGTCTGGACATGTCTACACACCACAGTTCCAAGTAAGAAGGAATAACTACTATTTGAATTGGAAAAACCTATCTTTTAGAATCTATGATGAAAAATGTTATCTTAAGGATGTGACTTCACTTGGCTCCCAAAAGGACAGTCATTATTTTCAAATATATTGACTGGATTGAGTTACTGCATTACTACATGGCATGTGCATATCTTTTACACTAACTTTACATGTACATATATTGCAGACACACTCTTAACAAGGCAACATATTGCATGAGTGGCATACCGGGAGGTTTAGCAGGAAGATTAAAATAAACTACTAATCAGTTAGTGTCAATACAGAAGAGAACTAGAGTGCAAATTGCAAGAACATTACAACAATTGTTAATATAGTACCAATTCTCAAGGTAATGAATAAGTATCAGTGTGAATGAAAAGTTGTGCATGTGCAAAACAAATATTTCTTCATTGCCAGTAAGTGAAAGAAGAAGCGACTGTAATGGACTATTGCTACATTAAATAATATGTGACCTGCTCCAAGATTTTGAGGCATTTTGGCCCAGAAACACAGTTTGAGTTTTATGCACAAAAAATTATATTGTTACTACTCCAAATTGAGATATAATAATTTAATATATTAATGTTTTTAATATTAACAATTTAATGTTACTTAAGTGCTTAAAATAAAAAATAAAAGACACACTTCATAATGACTCAAAATTATGGAGCAGGTCACATCTGTTATAAATTGATATTTTCCAAGACTGTAAGAGCTTATGATGTAAGATTTATGATGTTTAAAACTGACTACCCTGTTTGGGGAGTTACTATATTCCTCAAGTACAGTTTAAATCTTTCTGCAGTGCAGTTCTACATTCAGTGGTATATAGGACAGATTAATATTATTTTATTATAAAGGCTGAAATGCATTTCTCATTGTGTGCTGGATGAATACATAATGTTCAGTTCTGCAGACATTAGTTGACAAATGTCAAGACAATGATGCAGAAATATACTGAATGCATGCTTTTATTTAAATAGACTAAGTAAAATTTTAATACAATATTTACACACGCTGACATGATCAAGTCACAAAAGAGTTGCAGACAATACATTGAAATAAAAATAAAGACCTTCATCAAAACATAAAATATTAAAGAAATGAAATTATTGGTCCATTAGTAAATGGGATATTGTGCCGAACACATTCCAAGTGAGTTAAAAATATAAGTATTGCAGAAAGATCTAATAGATCCGAGGAGAAGTCCATAAATCATTGCTTAAAATAAATATAACATTAAACTATATTTTTTAATTAATTTTAGTCCTTGTCATAAAATTTTGATGAATTGCAGTAAAAATGGAAATGTGTGTGGTCTTGAAAATATAAGCGAGTTACAGACTGTTACAGAGCTCATTAGTATTGGTGAGTGCAATGCTGTAATTCCATGTACTTGGAGTCCCATTTGTATGATGGAGCAAAGAGTAGGCAATTAGGAGGATTAACCTATGGAGGAGATACTAAGGACACCTCTGTTTTGCTTATTGACACAGATGAGGACTCCTCATCACCAAGAGGGCTCTTGCCACAGAACGGGGTATTCAGCATGCAGCTACGGAACTGGAGAATTGGAAAGAGGAATACAACTATAGTTAAAATTGCTATTTCATCGAATTGATGCTCCTGTGGAGTTCACAGTGGTAAGAGGGGAAAGAGATAGTATGAGATACTGAGTGCATTCCATATACTTCAGGAGCAAAGGAAATCATTATCTCTAAAACAACAAATTAGCATTATCTAAAGCCACATCCACGCTAATACTTTTTTGGTTGAAAAGACATTGATTTTTCTTTGTTTGCGCCTCATACACACTGGAAAGGCATTTTCCTCCAACTGAAACTGTCAAAAATGCTCTCTAGTAATGCATACTTTGCAAAATGATGATGTAAGGAGATTAAAAAGGCTTTTCAAAATGCTTAGTTTTCAGTGGAGAAAAAAAACGAGTTCCCCTTCTGTCACTCACGCGACATTGTGTTGATGTTGTGACACTAGGGGTCGGTCTTGAGAGCCCGAGACACCTTCAGATCTTTGAGAAAAGGCCAATGAGAACTGGCAAGTAGAATTTGCATGCCACTCCCCCTGACATACAGGTATAAAAGGGAGGCTGGAATGCGGATTCATTCAGATTTTTTCTTCAGAGCCGAGCGGTTGTATTTCAGCGAGCTGAATACTACTACTAATCCATTCACCTCTTCAGAAGCGTGTGCTGTTGGATATACGCCGCATTCCAGCGGCTTTCTCTCTACTCTGCACTCCACTGCAGACTATGCCCCTGGGCACTTCGACAGTGCTTTAAAAGAGTTTATTTCCTCTAAAGAGTATATTTCCTCTATTAGAGCAGGCACAGTGACGTTGAACGTCTTTTTAAAGATGCGTCTTTTTAAAGATGCCCTTCCATCTCTGTGCAGTTCCTGGATGCAGTCGTTACCTCTCCGCCTCTGATGGTCACGATCACTGCCTCACGTGCCTGGACAAAATCACGTTGTGGAAGCGTTCGTGGATGGTTCATGTTCTCATTGCGAGAACATGACCATAGCAACGTTGCGGTCGCGGCTTTCCTTCTTTCGAGGGAAAGCCACTTCAGCTGCCCCCCCCCCGCTGGTCCTTCTACCTACTGGTACGAGGCCGCCCTGGTTGATGCTGAAGGTGATTCGGGGGCTTCAATGGGTACGGTTCCGCTGGGTAAACCCCCACGGACCGCCCACTCCCCAGTACGCTCGTTTGCGCCTGTCCAGTTCTGGGATGAGACAGGCAGCTCGCCTCAGTGCCAGCCTAATGTCTCTTTCGGAGCTCGTGAGCCGGCCTTACGCCAGGCACGCTGAGCAAGGTAAGTGCTTCGAGGGTCACCTTAGCGCGGCTGCCTCGGGTCAGACCCTTCCTACGGTTCGCGTTCGACGGTCGGGCATATCAGTACAAGGTCCTCCCCTTCGGCTTGTCCCTGTCCCCTCGCATCTTCACGAAGGTCGCAGAGGCAGCCCTTGCCCCGTTAAGGGAAGTGGGCGTTCGCATACTCAATTACCTCGATGACTGGCTGATTATAGCACACTCTCGAGAGTTACTGTGTGCACACAGGGACCTGGTGCTCACGCACCTCAGCCGTTTAGGGCTTCGGGTCAACTGGGAAAAGAGCAAGCTCTCCCCAGTTCAGAGCATCTCTTTTCTCGGCATGGAGTTAGACTCAGTGTCAATGATAACACACCTCACATGCGAGCATGCACAGTCACTGCTGAACTGCCTGAACTTATCCAGGCGGGAAATGTCGGTCCCACTGAAGTACTTTCAGAGGCTCCTGGGGCATATGGCATCCTCAGTGGCGGTCAAACATCGCATGGCTCTCATGCCCGCCTGCTGCTGCCTTTTCAGCCCTTGGACAGAACTTGCATTCCTGCGGGCTGGAGTCCCCATACAGCAAGTGTCCAGGTGCGTTGTGGTTACGACGGACGCCTCCAAGACAGGCTGGGGCGCCATGTGCAACGGGCATGCAGCCGCTGGCTCCTGGACAGCCTGCATTGGGACATCAACTGCCTCGAGTTGCTGGCAGTACAGCTTGCCCTGCGGAGGCTATTGCCGTTGATCCAGGGCAAGCACGTGTTGGTCCGGACAGACAACACGACGACAGTGGCTTATATATACTGCCAAGGCGGTTTACGCTCACGTCGCATGTTGCGACTCGCCCGTCATCTCCTCCTCTGGAGTCAGCGGCGATTCAGGTCGCTGCGGGCCACTCATATCCCTGGCAACCTCAATGCCACAGCAGATGCTCTGTCACAGCAGGTGACACTCAGGGGAGAGTGGAGACCCAGCTGATTTGGAGTCGATTCGGCAAGGCACAGGTAGACCTGTTCGCCTCCCGGGAATCCTCCTACTGCCCGCTCTGGTATGCCCTGATGGGAGCTCCCCTCAGTACAGACACGCTGGCACACAGCTGACCCCGGGGGCTGCACAAATACGCGTTCCCCCCATTGAGCCTATTTGCACAGGTTCTGTGCAAGGTCAGGGAGGACGAGGAGCAGGTCATTCTCGTGGCTCCGTATTGGCCCACCCAGACCTGGTTCTCGGACCTCACGCCCCTCGCGACAGCCCTTCCCTGGCAAATTCGCCTGAGGAAGGACCTTCTTTCTCAGGGACGGGGCATCCTCTGGCACCCATGCCCAGATATTTGGAATTTCCATGTCTGGTCCCTGGACGGGACGTGGAAGACCTAACTAGTCTACCGCCCACAGTGGTTAACACGATCACTCAGGCCAGAGCTCCTTCTTCAAGGCAGCTGTATTCCCTGAAGTGGCATATCTTCGCTAAGTGGTGTTCTTCTCATAGCGAAGATCCCTAGAGGTGCGCAGTCGGGTCAGTACTTTCCTTCCTGCAAGAGAAGTTGGACAGGCAACTGTCCCCCTCCACTCTCAAGGTCTATGTAGCTGCTATAGCAGCACACCACGACGCTGTTGAAGGTAAGTCTCTCGGTAAGCATGACCTGATCATCAGGTTCCTGAGAGGTGCCAGGAGGTTGAACCCTCCTAGGCTGCACCTCTTATCCCTCATGGGACCTCTCCATGGCCCTTTTAGGCCTACGGAGAGCCCTGTTCGAGCCCCTAGAGTCAGTCGAGTTAAAGGCCGTCTCATTGAAGACCGCCCTCCTGACGGCGCTCACTTCCATCAAGAGGGTCGGGGACCTGCAAGCGTTCTCTGTCAGCGAAGAGTGCCTAGAGTTCGGTCCGGAAGACTCTCACGTGATCCTGAGACCCCAACCGGGCTATGTGCCCAAGGTTCCCAAGACCCCTTTTAGGGATCAGGTGGTGAGCCTGAAAGCACTGCCCCCGGAGGAGGCAGACCCAGCCTTATCGTTGCTGTGTCCGGTGCGTGCTTTGCGCATCTACTTGGATCGCACGCAGAGCTTTAGACGCTCTGAGCAGCTCTTTGTCTCGTGGGCACTGGCCAATGGCACCTCTCTAGCAGACATCTGTAGAGCAGCGGGCTGGGCAACACCCAATACCTTCGCGAGATTTTACAATCTCCGGGTTGAGCCGGTTTCGGTCTCGGTTACCCCGGTAACCTCCTGTGATGTATCTTCCTGTGAGGTACGGTCACCCTTTTTCAGTAGACCCGTGTCTCCCTTGGCAGAGCCCTCTCTGCCCCGGTCGCTGCGTTTGTAGAGCTCCTCCCCTACGAAGGGCAGGACCTACCGCCGCGCCTCTTCCATGTGCGGTCTTCGGCCCATATGACGTATTTGCCACTTTTTTACCCTCCCCTTCAGGGCAGGGTGTGGCCTCCGTGGGGTCTTTTCCCCTTGAAATAATAGGAACGAAAAAGAACGCCTTCCCCGGCGCATTTTATGAGCATTTAAAGGCCCCAGCCGAATCTAATTTTCTGTGGAGAGTAAAACTTTCTGTGGAGTGAGAAGACCGTGGCTGGTGCAGCCTGCTCCCATACTAGATACGTCTCCTTCCCCCCCCGCCTCAGGGTTGTTGGGAATTATATGACATTTTGGGGCGTCTGGGGAGGCTATGTGCAGTTCGAGTGCATCTGTTCCTACGCTCACAGTAGCTTGCCTACACCTGCATCGGCAGTTCACATAACACAGTTTGTGGCGTTTCGTATAGGGACCCCTAGTGTCACTACATCAACACAATGTCGAGTGAGTGACAGAAGGGGAATGTCTCGGTTACTGTCGTAACCTCCATTCCCTGATGGAGGGAACGAGACGTTGTGTCCCTCTTGCCACAGGCTGAACTACACCGCTGTAATGGCCAGGACCTTGTCTCGGCTCCTCAGTGCAAAAACCTGAATGAATCTGCATGCCAGCCTCCATTTTATACCCGTATGTCGGGGGGAGTGGCATCCAAATTCTACTCGCCAATTCTCATTGGCCTTTTCTCAAAGATCTGAAGGTGTCTCGGGCTCTCAAGATCGACCCCTAGTGTCACTACATCGACACAATGTCTCGTTCCCTCCATCAGGGAATGGAGGTTAGGACAGTAACCGAGACGTTTTCAAACTAAAAAATTTTAGTGTGGACATGGCTAAAATTTCATTTAGTTCTAAATTAAATTCAAACAGTTTATTTGTAATATTCTAAAACTTAAAGCATCAATACATTTTAGTGCATCCGAAATCGGAGAAACAATACAACAAGTTAAAGAACATAGTCTCTAGGTTAATATTTAAAACATCTTATACTTTTTCTTAAGGTCCTCTGAAATCAGTTAAAAATATATAAAATAAATATATATGTGAAGTGTGTATATTACTCACCTGTTTGTTGAGCAGCACATAGAAGTAAGGGTTAAACAGGGCCGAGGTCTTGGTCACTTCTTTTTCTGCCTTCTGGGTGGAGGCTGAGTCCTGCTGTTGGGCTGCTGCCTGAAGAATTTGGAAAAATAATCAGTTAGGAGGCTCTTAAGTTCTGGTTCAATGTGATCATACAGTAAGTATCTTTTAATAAACACGTATTGTGTGTATGCAATTTGAGTTTTCAGAATTTGAAAGTGTAAATACAGCCTTGACTGTGCAAACCAGACTGCCGTAGGTAAAGAAAATTGTGGCTACAGGTATGCAGAAATGGCAGCTGAACATGTACATGATGTAAGATTCATTATTATATTCGGGATTCAGAGTGTAGTAATCTGGTCCGCATGAAGTCTGCATCCGCTCCAGAATATACCTAAGAACATAAATATAAGCTTAGCATTGATACTTGGCAACTGTAAATAGATCAAAGCAAACTTTAAATCATTCCAAATCTCCTCATCACACTTAAACTCTTTCATTTCAATTACCTGGACCAGCCCAAAAGTGGGGGCACTGCACAGCTACAGGCAATGATCCATGTGAACAAAATTCCAGCTATTGCATGGTTCAAAGAGAATTTGAAGCTCCTCATTGGCTTGCAGACCACAGTATACCTCTCAACTGCCAACACCACCAGTGACCAAAGAGACACTTGACCTATTGATAGAAATTTGAATTTATAGCATCCATGTCCATGCACTGCTTTTGAAGTAAATCCAAACATTGCTGATTGTTAAATATTCCTTACCTCCAATTGTTGCGAGAAAAAAATTATGCACCCAAGGGTAGTAAGAAAGAAACCATAAATCCAAAGATGACCATAATTGTGCCAGCAAAAGCCAAGTTAAGCATAGAGTTGGGGTACTCAAGTTTGGACAGTTTTAATGGACTTGGACTTGTCACGGACTCGGATGAATTTTTACTTGGACTTGAGCCTTTGGGACTCTGGATTTTTTTCCGAGTCCAGCCGAGTCCATGACATTTGTGACATAAATAAATAACAAAACAGAAATTAAAGAGCATATCTCTGTCTACATGCAGCTGTATTAGCCCCTGAAGTCGTAAATGTAGCCAGATTTGTTTCACTGTGTTTAAGCAAACACACGTGCGCACACATACGCACATGCACAGGCACACTCATCAGTCAACCAATACGCTTGAATGTTACTACAGAGACTACTGTATAACATCAACTATCGAGGTGGCTGGCATGACAAAAACATAAAGACGGATATGTATCCAATGTAATAGAATCTAAACAACACAGTTTCACACAACACGGGACCTGACAACTGGTAAAATTCCGTGTGGCATTTGTGCAGCCAAGACAGTGCTCACATTGTGGTTTCTTCATGGTTAAAAACTTAAAATCAAGAACTTCATTGAGTCAAGTCACCCACATCATGTCTGTCACAGTTTACTAAAAACATAAAAATACATAAAAATAGTATTAATATTGGATATGAACTCTTTTTAGGAGTAATGTATCTACACATGTAGGCTTCTGGAGTCTCTTGTGGTCCACCCAGTGTTGTCAGCTTGAACTGGTCCATAATAGCTTGATGAATTAACAGTGTAACTTTTTTTTTTTGTTTTTTGTTTTTTGTGATTAACATTTTTTATTGATTCATACATTAAACAAAGAAAAGCAAAACATATATTCACAGAATCAATATCTAATCCCCACTATTACCCCTCCCAATCCCCAACCCCACCCTGGCCCTCAACAAATATTCCTGTGGTCACATACGAGTATACACACACACACACACACACACACACACAAATGTATATATATATATATATAATAATCACACACATTAACAACTACACTTCTCTCTCCACTGCCTCTCCCCAAGAGCCCTCCAAAAACGGCAAATATTTGCCCCATTTCCCCACAAACGAGTCGAAACTCCCCAGTCTTCTAGATGACCCTTCTTCGAAAGCCACCACCCTCCCCATCTCTGAGCACCACTCCTGAAATTGGGGCGGTCCAGTCGACTTCCATCCACTTAAAACAATTTGTCTGGCGATCATGACACTGGTTAGGACCCAATTTTTTATGTTTATTCCCTATGTTGATGACTGCCTCATCGCCTAAAATACAGAGTCTGGTGCAAAATGAAATTTGAGTGCCCAATACATCACACATAAAACTCTGAAACTTTGACCAAAATTCTTGGATCTTAACACACCACAAAAAAATATGGGTTGTGTCTCCATCTTCTGATTGGCATCGCCAGCAGGTGGGTGTGTCTTTATGACCAAGCCTATACAATCTAGAGGGGGTCCAATAGAATCAATGTCAAATCTTGAATTGCATAAAGCGTACCCTTGACATTTTTTAGAATCCTATCCCACACTCCTTCCTCCAATACCAAGTTTAAATCTTTCTCCCATAATCACTTGATAGAAGTTAGAGCTCTGTCCCCCAGACTCTGAATTAGCAGGAAGTAATACACTGATGCCTCATGACCTTTTCCAAAAGCAGTAATCACCACTCCCAGAGTGTCTGCCGCTTTAATGGGATGTATGCAACTCCCAAAAATAGTACAGAGCAGGTGGCGCAGCTGTAAATACCTAAAAAACTGAGATCTGGGAATCCCAAAATGTTGAACCAAATTTTCAAAGGATCTCAACACTCCACTCTCATATAGGTCACCGAGTGTAGTAACCCCCCTCACAATCTGACCAGCAGAAAAGGGAATTATTACTACATAATTTTTGGGTTCAGCCATATGCTTGAGGCAACATTTAAATAAATGTCCAAATTAAACACTCTGGACACTTTTGACCATACACAGTGCAAATGCGAGATAACGGGATGTAACTTAACTTCTCCAGTTAGTTTGATAGAAAGGCTTTGCAATGGCGAAATAGGGACAAGAACTTCCTGTTTAATACAAAATCATTTTGCCTTTGTTTAGAGTATATGTAAGATAAACCTGCTGCCTGGGTTGAAATATAAACAGCAGCTAACTCAAGAGATAGCTAACCCCAAGTGTGCAACCACCATCACTGACATGCTTATATACTCTTCCAAGTAAACCTTAACTGGAATTAGGTGTCACCAATAAGATTATTTGGCCCAGATCAAGGTTCATTATAGCCACAGATTGCACCATGGTCCCTCCCTTTAGGCGTGATAGCCATCTCTTCCTACATGGATTAGTTTTTAGCTTTGCGCAACTGTTAAGCAGCATCTTAAGCCCCTTGCTGAGAGATAAACTGATGGTCAGATTGTGCTAAAATTTCTTTAAACATCTCAGGCATCTTCCCATTATACTATACTATTAGTAAGAAGGCGATCTGTTATAGGTTTTATGCATTCCATAAATATCAATTTAGGGGGGGGGAAATACAGTTTGAGATTTTACCGCATATAACTCTTCATGTTTATGTACCTACATCTCTATTTGTCAGAAATGATAACAAGAAAACCAGTTGAAGAATGGTCTATACCCCTATTATGCTTAAGCTTCACTTATTGAAATGTAAATGGATTTAGTTGATAGTTTGTTTGACAACATGTAATTATCTTGTTGGCACATACATTTCTTACATTTCTAGCTGAATATTTTTCAATTCGTTTTTTCAAGCAACACACTGTATAACCTTGCCAACTGTCTAAGCCATTTTAAATTTTAAGTGAAA